>NC_142129.1:103086841-103259341 GCF_024610735.1 Ursus americanus | reverse complement strand
ACCCTAACCCGAATGCTAACCCTAACCCGACCCTAACCCTAACCCTATCCCTAACCTGAACCCGAACCCGAACCCGAAACCTAACCCTAACCCTAACCCTAAACCTAACCCTAACTCAAACACTAAACCTCACCCTAAACCTAATTCGAACCCTAACCCTAACACTAACCCTAACCCGAACCCAAACCCGAGCGCTAACCCGAAACCTAACCCTAACCCTAACCCGAAACCTAACCCTAACCCTAACCCTAACACTAACCCTAACCCGAACCCAAACCCGAACGCGAACCCAAAATCTAACCCGAACACGAACCCTAACCCGAACCCGAACCCTTACCCTAACCCTAACCCAACCGGAACCCTAACCCGAACCCGAACCCTAACGCAAACCCGAATCCTAACCCTAACCTTAACCCTAACCTGAACACTAACCCTAACCAAACCCTAATCCGAACCCTAACCCTACCCTAACCCGAACCCTAACACTAAACCTAACCCAAACCCAAAGCCAAACACTAACCCTAACCCAAATGTTACCCGAACCCGAACCCTAACCAAAAACCGAACCCGCACCCTATCCCTAACCTTAAACCTAACCCTAACCCGAAGCCGAACCCTAACCTGAACCCTAACCATGACCCTAACCCTAACACTAACACTAACCCTAACCATAACCCGAACCCGAATCCAAACCCTAACCCTAACCCAAACCTAATCCTAACCCTAAACCTGACCCGAACCCAAATCCTAAACCTCACCCTAACCCTAACCCTAACCTTAACCCTAAACCTAACCCGAACCCAAACCCAAAACCTCACCCTAACCCTAACCCTACCCCTAACCTGAACCCGAAACCTAACCCTAATCCGCACCCGAAACCTAACCAGAACCCTAACCCTACCCCGAACCCGAAGAGTAACCCTAACCCTAAACCGACCATTACCCTAACCCTATCCCTAACCTGAACCCTAACCCTAACCCTAACCCTAACCCAAAACAGAACCCTAAACCTAACCCTAACCCTAACCCTAACCCTAACCCGAACCCTAACCCTAACCCGAACCGGAACCCTAACCCTAACCCGAAACCGAACCCTAACCCTAACCCGAACCCGAACCCTAACCCTAACCCTAACCCGAACCCTAACCCTAACCCTAACCCGAACCCGAACCCGAAACCTAACCCTAACCCTAACCCTAACCCTAACCCTAACTCAAACACTAAACCTCACCCTAAACCTAAATCGAACCCTAACCCTAACACTAACCCTAACCCGAACCCAAACCCGAGCGCTAACCCGAAACCTAACCCTAACCCTAACCCGAAACCTAACCCTAACCCTAACAGAACCCTACCCCTAACACGAACCCAAACCCGAACGCGAACCCAAAATCTAACCCGAACACGAACCGTAACCCGAACCCGAACCCTTACCCTAACCCTAACCCAACCCGAACCCTAACCCGAACCCGAAACCTAACGCAAACCCGAATCCTAACCCTAACCCTAACCCTAACCCGAACACTAACCCTAAACAAACCCTAATCCGAACCCTAACCCTACCCTAACCCGAACCCTAACACTAAACCTAACCCAAACCCAAAGCCAAACACTAACCCTAACCCAAATGTTACCCGAACCCGAACCCTAACCAAAAACCGAACCCGCACCCTAACCCTAACCTGAAACCTAACCCTAACCCTAACCATAACCGGAACCCTAACCCTGAATCGAACCCTAACCCGAACCCTAAACCTAACCCTAACCCAACCCGAATCCTAACCCGAACCCTAACCCGAACCCTAACAATAACACTAACCCTAACCCTAACCCTAACCCGAACTCTAACCCTAACCCTAACCCGAACCCGAACACTAACCCTAACCCGACACTAACCCTAACCCTATCCCTAACCTTAAACCTAACCCTAACCCGAACCCTAACCCTAACCCAAATCCTAAACCTCACCCTAACCCTAACCCTAACCTTAACCCTAAACCTAACCCGAACGCAAACCCAAAACCTCACCCTAACCCTAACCGTACCCCTAACCCGAACCCGAAACCTAACCCTAATCCGCACCCGAAACCTAACCAGAACCCTAACCCTACACCGAACCCGAAGAGTAACCCGAACCCAAACCCGACCATTACCCTAAACCTATCCCTAACCTGAACCCTAACCCTGACCCTAACCCTAACCCTAACCCGAACCCGAACACTAACCCTAACCCTAACCCTAACCCGTATCCTAACCCTAACCCTAACACTAACCCAAACCCGAACCCTAAACCTAACCCTAGCCCTAACCCTAACCCTAACCCGAAACCGAACCCTTAACCTAACCCGAAACCTAACCCGAACCCTAACCCTAACCCTCACCCTAACCCTACCCTAAACCTAACTCGAACCCTAACCCTAAACCTAACCTGAAACCTATACCTAACCCTAACCCTAACCCTAACTGTAACCCTAACCCGAAACCTATCCCTAACCCTAACCCTAACCCGAACCAGAACCCTAACCCGACCCTACCCTAAGCCTATCCCTAACCTGAACCCTAACCCTAACCCTAACCCTAACCCTAACCCAACCCGGACCCTAACCCTAACCGTAACGCTAACCCGAAACCTAACCCTAACCCGACCCTAACCCTAACCGTATCCCTAACCAGAACCCTAAGAGGAACCCTAACCCTAACCCAAACCTAACCATAACCCTAAGCCTAACCCCAACCCGAAACCTAAACTTAACCCTAACCCGAACCCGAACCCTAACCCTAACCCTAAACCTAACCCTAACCCTAACCCTAAACCTAACCCGAATCCAAACCCTAACCCTAACCCTAACCCAAACCTAACCCTAAACCTAAATCGAACCCTAAGAGGAACCCTAACCCTAACCCTAACCCGAACCTGAACCCTAACCCTAACCCGAACCCTAACCCGAACCCTAACCCGAACCCTAACCCGAACCCGAACCCGAACCCTAACTCGAAACCTAACCCGAACACGAATCCTAACCATAACCCTAACCCAAACCCGAACCCTAACCCTAATCCTAACCCTAACCCTAACCATAACCATAACCCTAACCCGAACCAGAAATCTAACCCGACCCTACCCTAAGCCTATCCCTAACCTGAACCCTAACCCTAACCCTAACCCTAACCCTAACCCAACCCGGACCCTAACCCTAACCGTAACCCTAACCCGAAACCTAACCTAACCCGACCCTAACCCTAACCGTATCCCTAACCGGAAACCTAACCCTAACCCTAACCATAACCCGAACCCTAACCCTAACGCTAACCGAAACCCTAACCCTAACCCGACCTTAACCCTAACCCTATCCCTAACCAGAACCCTAAGAGGAACCCTAACCCTAACCCAAACCTAACCATAACCCTAAGCCTAACCCCAACCCGAAACCTAAACTTAACCCTAACCCGAACCCGAACCCTAACCCTAACCCTAAACCTAACCCTAACCCTAACCCTAAACCTAACCCGAATCCAAACCCTAACCCTAACCCTAACCCAAACCTAACCCTAAACCTAAATCGAACCCTAAGAGGAACCCTAACCCTAACCCTAACCCGAATGCTAACCCTAACCCGACCCTAACCCTAACCCTATCCCTAACCTGAACCCGAACCCGAACCCGAAACCTAACCCTAACCCTAACCCTAAACCTAACCCTAACTCAAACACTAAACCTCACCCTAAACCTAATTCGAACCCTAACCCTAACACTAACCCTAACCCGAACCCAAACCCGAGCGCTAACCCGAAACCTAACCCTAACCCTAACCCGAAACCTAACCCTAACCCTAACCCTAACACTAACCCTAACCCGAACCCAAACCCGAACGCGAACCCAAAATCTAACCCGAACACGAACCCTAACCCGAACCCGAACACTTACCCTAACCCTAACCCAACCGGAACCCTAACCCGAACCCGAACCCTAACGCAAACCCGAATCCTAACCCTAACCTTAACCCTAACCTGAACACTAACCCTAACCAAACCCTAATCCGAACCCTAACCCTACCCTAACCCGAACCCTAACACTAAACCTAACCCAAACCCAAAGCCAAACACTAACCCTAACCCAAATGTTACCCGAACCCGAACCCTAACCAAAAACCGAACCCGCACCCTATCCCTAACCTTAAACCTAACCCTAACCCGAAGCCGAACCCTAACCTGAACCCTAACCATGACCCTAACCCTAACACTAACACTAACCCTAACCATAACCCGAACCCGAATCCAAACCCTAACCCTAACCCAAACCTAATCCTAACCCTAAACCTGACCCGAACCCAAATCCTAAACCTCACCCTAACCCTAACCCTAACCTTAACCCTAAACCTAACCCGAACCCAAACCCAAAACCTCACCCTAACCCTAACCCTACCCCTAACCTGAACCCGAAACCTAACCCTAATCCGCACCCGAAACCTAACCAGAACCCTAACCCTACCCCGAACCCGAAGAGTAACCCTAACCCTAACCCGACCATTACCCTAACCCTATCCCTAACCTGAACCCTAACCCTAACCCTAACCCTAACCCAAAACAGAACCCTAAACCTAACCCTAACCCTAACCCTAACCCTAACCCGAACCCTAACCCTAACCCGAACCGGAACCCTAACCCTAACCCGAAACCGAACCCTAACCCTAACCCGAACCCGAACCCTAACCCTAACCCTAACCCGAACCCTAACCCTAACCCTAACCCGAACCCGAACCCGAAACCTAACCCTAACCCTAACCCTAACCCTAACCCTAACTCAAACACTAAACCTCACCCTAAACCTAAATCGAACCCTAACCCTAACACTAACCCTAACCCGAACCCAAACCCGAGCGCTAACCCGAAACCTAACCCTAACCCTAACCCGAAACCTAACCCTAACCCTAACAGAACCCTACCCCTAACACGAACCCAAACCCGAACGCGAACCCAAAATCTAACCCGAACACGAACCGTAACCCGAACCCGAACCCTTACCCTAACCCTAACCCAACCCGAACCCTAACCCGAACCCGAAACCTAACGCAAACCCGAATCCTAACCCTAACCCTAACCCTAACCCGAACACTAACCCTAAACAAACCCTAATCCGAACCCTAACCCTACCCTAACCCGAACCCTAACACTAAACCTAACCCAAACCCAAAGCCAAACACTAACCCTAACCCAAATGTTACCCGAACCCGAACCCTAACCAAAAACCGAACCCGCACCCTAACCCTAACCTGAAACCTAACCCTAACCCTAACCATAACCGGAACCCTAACCCTGAATCGAACCCTAACCCGAACCCTAAACCTAACCCTAACCCAACCCGAATCCTAACCCGAACCCTAACCCGAACCCTAACAATAACACTAACCCTAACCCTAACCCTAACCCGAACTCTAACCCTAACCCTAACCCGAACCCGAACACTAACCCTAACCCGACACTAACCCTAACCCTATCCCTAACCTTAAACCTAACCCTAACCCGAACCCTAACCCTAACCCAAATCCTAAACCTCACCCTAACCCTAACCCTAACCTTAACCCTAAACCTAACCCGAACGCAAACCCAAAACCTCACCCTAACCCTAACCGTACCCCTAACCCGAACCCGAAACCTAACCCTAATCCGCACCCGAAACCTAACCAGAACCCTAACCCTACACCGAACCCGAAGAGTAACCCGAACCCAAACCCGACCATTACCCTAAACCTATCCCTAACCTGAACCCTAACCCTAACCCTAACCCTAACCCTAACCCGAACCCGAACACTAACCCTAACCCTAACCCTAACCCGTATCCTAACCCTAACCCTAACACTAACCCAAACCCGAACCCTAAACCTAACCCTAGCCCTAACCCTAACCCTAACCCGAAACCGAACCCTTAACCTAACCCGAAACCTAACCCGAACCCTAACCCTAACCCTCACCCTAACCCTACCCTAAACCTAACTCGAACCCTAACCCTAAACCTAACCTGAAACCTATACCTAACCCTAACCCTAACCCTAACTGTAACCCTAACCCGAAACCTATCCCTAACCCTAACCCTAACCCGAACCAGAACCCTAACCCGACCCTACCCTAAGCCTATCCCTAACCTGAACCCTAACCCTAACCCTAACCCTAACCCTAACCCAACCCGGACCCTAACCCTAACCGTAACGCTAACCCGAAACCTAACCCTAACCCGACCCTAACCCTAACCGTATCCCTAACCAGAACCCTAAGAGGAACCCTAACCCTAACCCAAACCTAACCATAACCCTAAGCCTAACCCCAACCCGAAACCTAAACTTAACCCTAACCCGAACCCGAACCCTAACCCTAACCCTAACCCTAACCCTAACCCTAAACCTAACCCGAATCCAAACCCTAACCCTAACCCAAACCTAACCCTAAACCTAAATCGAACCCTAAGAGGAACCCTAACCCTAACCCTAACCCGAATGCTAACCCTAACCCGACCCTAACCCTAACCCTATCCCTAACCTGAACCCGAACCCGAACCCGACCCCGAAACCTAACCCTAACCCTAACCCGAAACCTAACCCTAACCCTAACAGAACCCTACCCCTAACACGAACCCAAACCCGAACGCGAACCCAAAATCTAACCCGAACACGAACCCTAACCCGAACCCGAACCCTTACCCTAACCCTAACCCAACCGGAACCCTAACCCGAACCCGAACCCTAACGCAAACCCGAATCCTAACCCTAACCTTAACCCTAACCCGAACACTAACCCTAACCAAACCCTAATCCGAACCCTAACCCTACCCTAACCCGAACCCTAACACTAAACCTAACCCAAACCCAAAGCCAAACACTAACCCTAACCGAAATGTTACCCGAACCCGAACCCTAACCAAAAACCGAACCCGCACCCTATCCCTAACCTTAAACCTAACCCTAACCCGAAGCCGAACCGTAACCTGAACCCTAACCATGACCCTAACCCTAACACTAACACTAACCCTAACCGTAACCCGAACCCGAATCCAAACCCTAACCCTAACCCAAACCTAATCCTAACCCTGAACCTGACCCGAACCCAAATCCTAAACCTCACCCTAACCCTAACCCTAACCTTAACCCTAAACCTAACCCGAACCCAAACCCAAAACCTCACCCTAACCCTAACCCTACCGCTAACCCGAACCCGAAACCTAACCCTAATCCGCACCCGAAACCTAACCAGAACCCTAACCCTACCCCGAACCCGAAGAGTAACCCTAACCCTAACCCGACCATTACCCTAACCCTAACCCTAACCCTAACCCTAACCCGAACCCTAACCCGAACCCTAACCGTAACCCGAACCGGAACCCTACCCCTAACCCGAAACCGAACCCTAACCCTAACCCTAACCCGAACCCGAACCCTAACCCTAACCCGAACCCGAACCCTAACCCTAACCCTAACCCGAACCCGAAACCGAAACCTAACCCTAACCCTAACCCTAAACCTAACCCTAACTCAAACACTAAACCTCACCCTAAACCTAAATCGAACCCTAACCCGAACCCTAACCCGAACCCGAACCCTAACCCTAACCCGAACACTAACCCGGAACCTAACCCTAACCCTAACCCTAACCCTAACCGGAAACCTAACCCTAACCCTAACCCTAACCCAAACCCTAACCCTAACCCGAACCGGAACCCTAACCCTAACCCGAAACCGAACCCTAACCCTAACCCTAACCCGAACCCTAACCCTAACCCTAACCCGAACCCTAACCCGAACCCTAGCGATAACACTAACCCTAACCCTAACCCTAACCCGAACTCTAACCTTAACCCTAACCCGAACCCAAACACTAACCCTAACCCGACACTAACCCTAACCCTATCCCTAACCTTAAACCTAACCCTAACCCGAACCCTAACCCTAACCCAAATCCTAAACCTCACCCTAACCCTAACCCTAACCTTAACCCTAAACCTAACCCGAACCCAAACCCAAAACCTCACCCTAAACCTAACCCTACCCCTAACCCGAACCCGAAACCTAACCCTAATCCGCACCCGAAACCTAACCAGAACCCTAACCCTACCCCGAACCCGAAGAGTAACCCGAACCCAAACCCGACCATTACCCTAACCCTATCCCTAACCTGAACCCTAACCCTAACCCGAACCCGAACCCGAACACTAACCCTAACCCTAACCCTAACCCGTATCCTAACCCTAACCCTAACACTAACCCAAACCCGAACCCTAAACCTAACCCTAACCCTAACCCTAACCCTAACCTGAAACCGAACCCTAAACCTAACCCGAAACCTAACCCTAACCCTAACCCTAACCCTAACCCTACCCTAAACCTAACTCGAACCCTAACCCTAAACCTAACCCGAAACCTATCCCTAACCCTAACCCTAACCCTAACTGTAACCCTAACCCAAAACCTATCCCTAACCCTAACCCTAACCCGAACCAGAACCCTAACCCGACCCTACCCTAAGCCTATCCCTAACCTGAACCCTAACCCTAACCCTAACCCTAACCCTAACCCTTACCCTAACCCTATCCCTAACCTGAACCCTAACCCTAACCCTAACCCTAACCCGAACCCCAACACTAACCCAGCCCTAACACTAACCCGTATCCTAACCCTAACCCTAACACTAACCCAAACCCGAACCCTAAACCTAACACTAACCCTAACCCTAACCCGAACCCGAACCCTAAACCTAACCCGAAACCTAACCCGAACCCTAACCCTAACCCTAAACCTAACCCTAACCCTACCCTAAACCTAACTCGAACCCTAACCCTAAACCTAACCCAAACCCTAACCCGAACACTAACCCTAACCCTAATCCTAAGCCGAACATTAACCCTAACCCGAAACCTATCCCTAACCCTAACCCTAACCCGAACCCTAACCCGAACCCTAACCCTAACCGTCACCCTAACCCGAACCCTAACCCTAACACGAAACCTAACCCTAAACCGAACCCTAACCCTAACCCTAACCCGAACCCTAACCCTAACCGTAACCCGAACCCGAACCCTAACCCTAACCCGAACCCAAACCCTAACCCTAACTCTAACCGTACCCTAACCCTAACCCTAACCCTAACCCGAAACCTAACCCTAACCCGAACCCTAACCCGAACCCTAACCGGAACCCTAACCCTAACCCAAACCCGAACCCTAACCCTAATCCTAAACCTAACCCTAACCATAACCATAACCATAACCCGAACCAGAACCCTAACCCGACCCTACCCTAAGCCTATCCCTAACCTGAACCCTAACCCTAACCCTAACGCTAACCCTAACCCTAACCCAACCCGGACCCTAACCCTAACCGTAACCCTAACCCGAAACCTAACCTAACTCGACCCTAACCCTAACCGTATCCCTAACCGGAAACCTAACCCTAAACCTAACCCTAACCCGAACCCTAACCCTAACCCTAACCCTAACCCTAACCGGAACCCTAACCCTAACCCTAACCCTAACCCGAACCCGAAACCTAACCCTAACCCGAACCCTAACCCGAACCCTAACCCGAACCCTAACCGGAACCCTAACCCTAACCCAAACCCGAACCCTAACCCTAATCCTAACCCTAACCCTAACCATAACCATAACCCTAACCCGAACCAGAAATCTAACCCGACCCTACCCTAAGCCTATCCCTAACCTGAACCCTAACCCTAACCCTAACCCTAACCCTAACCCTAACCCAACCCGGACCCTAACCCTAACCGTAACCCTAACCCGAAACCTAACCTAACCCGACCCTAACCCTAACCGTATCCCTAACCGGAAACCTAACCCTAAACCTAACCCTAACCCGAACCCGAACCCTAACGCTAACCGAAACCCTAACCCTAACCCGACCTTAACCCTAACCCTATCCCTAACCAGAACCCTAAGAGGAACCCTAACCCTAACCCAAACCTAACCATAACCCTAAGCCTAACCCCAACCCGAAACCTAAACTTAACCCTAACCCGAACCCGAACCCTAACCCTAACCCTAAACCTAACCCTAACCCTAACCCTAAACCTAACCCGAATCCAAACCCTAACCCTAACCCAAACCTAACCCTAAACCTAAATCGAACCCTAAGAGGAACCCTAACCCTAACCCTAACCCGAATGCTAACCCTAACCCGACCCTAACCCTAACCCTATCCCTAACCTGAACCCAAACCCGAACCCGAACCCGAAACCTAATCCTAACCATAACCCTAAACCTAACCCTAAACCTAACTCAAACACTAAACCTCACCCTAAACCTAAATCGAACCCTAACCCTAACACTAACCCTAACCTGAACCCAAACCCGAGCGCTAACCCGAAACCTAACCCTAACCCTAACCCGAAACCTAAACCTAACCCTAACAGAACCCTACCCCTAACACGAACCCAAACCCGAACGCGAACCCAAAATCTAACCCGAACACGAACCCTAACCCGAACCCGAACCCTTACCCTAACCCTAACACAACCCGAACCCTAACCCGAACCCGAACCCTAACGCAAACCCGAATCCTAACCCTAACCCTAACCCTAACCCGAACACTAACCCTAACCAAACCCTAATCCGAACCCTAACCCTAACCCTAACCCTAACCCTAACCCTATCCCTAACCTGAACCCTAACCCTAACCCTAACCCTAACCCGAACCCTAACCCTAACCCGAACCGGAACCCTAACCCTAACCCGAAACCGAACCCTAACCCTAACCCGAACTCGAACCCTAACCCTAACCCTAATCCGAACCCTAACCCTAACCCTAACCCGAACCCGAACCCGAAACCTAACCCTAACCCTAACCCTAAACCTAACCCTAACTCAAACACTAAACCTCACCCTAAACCTAAATCGAACCCTAACCCTAACACTAACCCTAACCCGAACCCAAAACCGAGCGCTAACCCGAAACCTAACCCTAACCCTAACCCGAAACCTAACCCTAACCCTAACAGAACCCTACCCCTAACACGAACCCAAACCCGAACGCGAACCCAAAATCTAACCCGAACACGAACCCTAACCCGAACCCGAACCCTTACCCTTCCCTAACCCAACCCGAACCCTAACCCGAACCCGAACCCTAACGCAACCCCGAATCCTAACCCTAACCCTAACCCTAACCCTAACCCTAACCCAACCTAAACTTTACCCTAACCCTAACCCTAACCCTAACCGGAACCCTAACCCTAACCCTAACCCGAACCCTAACCCTAACCCAAATCCTAAACCTCACCCTAACCCTAACCCTAACCTTAACCCTAAACCTAACCCGAACCCAAACCCAAAACCTCACCCTAAACCTAACCCTACACCTAACCCGAACCCGAAACCTAACCCTAATCCGCACCCGAAACCTACCAGAACTCTAACCCTACCCCGAACCCGAAGAGTAACCCGAACCCAAACCCGACCATTACCCTAACCCTATCCCTAACCTGAACCCTAACACTAACCCTAACCCTAACCCTAACCCTAACCCTAACCCTAACCCGTATCCTAACCCTAACCCTAACACTAACCCAAACCCGAACCCTAAACCTAACCCTAACCCTAACCCTAAACCTAACCCTAACCCTAACCCGAACCCTAAACCTAACCCGAAACCTAACCCGAACCCTAACCCTAACCCTAACCCTACCCTAAACCTAACTCGAACCCTAACCCTAAACCTAACCCGAAACCTATCCCTAACCCTAACCCTAACCCTAACTGTAACCCTAACCCGAATCCTATCCCTAACCCTAACCCTAAACCTAACCCAACACGGACCCAAACCCTAACCGTAACCCTAACCCGAAACCTAACACTAACCCGACCCTAACCCTAACCGTATCCCTAACCAGAAATCTAACCCTAAGCCTAACCCTAACCCGAACCCGAACCCTAACCCTAACGCTAACCGAAACCCTAACCCTAACCCGACCTTAACCCTAACCCTATCCCTAACCAGAACCCTAAGAGGAACCCTAACCCTAACCCAAACCTAACCATAACCCTAAGCCTAACCCCAACCCGAAACCTAAACTTAACCCTAACCCGAACCCGAACCCTAACGCTAACCCTAACCCTAACCCTAACCCTAACCCGAATCCAAACCCTAACCCTAACCCAAACCTAACCCTAAACCTAAATCGAACCCTAAGAGGAACCCTAACCCTAACCCTAACCCGAATGCTAACCCTAACCCGACCCTAACCCTAACCCTATCCCTAACCTGAACCCGAACCCGAACCCGAACCCGAAACCTAATCCTAACCCTAACCCTAAACCTAACCCTAACTCAAACACTAAACCTCACCCTAAACCTAAATCGAACCCTAACCCTAACACTAACCCTAACCCGAACCCAAACCCGAGCGCTAACCCGAAACCTAACCCTAACCCTAACCCGAAACCTAACCCTAACCCTAACAGAACCCTACCCCTAACACGAACTCAAACCCGAACGCGAACCCAAAATCTAACCCGAACACGAACCCTAACCCGAACCCGAACCCTTACCCTAACCTTAACCCAACCCGAACCCTATCCCGAACCGGAAACCTAACCCGAACCTGAACCCTAACCCAAACCCTAAGCCTAACCCTAACCGTAACCCTAACCCGAACCCTAACCCTAACCCTAATCCTAACACTAACCATAACACTAACCGGAAACCTAACCCGACCCGAACCCTAACCCAAACCCTAAGCCTAACCCTAACCCTAACCCTAACCCTAACGCGAACCGGATCCCGAAACCGAAACCGAACCCTAACCCTAACGCTAACCCAACCCGAACCCTAAACCTAACCGTAACCCTAACCCGAAACCTAACCCTAACCCGAACCTAACCCTAACCGTATCCCTAAACGGAAACCTAACACTAACCCTAACCCTAACCCAAACCCGAACCCTAACCCTAACGCTAACCGAAACCCTAACCCTAACCCGACCTTAACCCTAACCCTATCCCTAACCAGAACCCTAAGAGGAACCCTAACCCTAACCCAAACCTAACCCCAACCCGAAACCTAAACTTAACCCTAACCCGAACCCGAACCCTAACCCGAACCCTAACCCTAACCCGAACCCTAACCCTAACCCTAAACTTTACCCTAACCCTAACCCTAACCCTAACCCTAACCGGAACCCTAACCCTAACCCTAACCCTAACCCTAACCCTAACCCTAACCCTACCCTAACCCTAACACAACCCGAACCCTAACCCGAACCCGAACCCTAACGCAAACCCGAATCCTAACCCTAACCCTAACCCTAACCCGAACACTAACCCTAACCAAACCCTAATCCGAACCCTAACCCTAACCCTAACCCTAACCCTAACCCTAACCCTAACCCTATCCCTAACCTGAACCCTAACCCTAACCCTAACCCTAACCCTAACCCGAACCCTAACCCTAACCCGAACCGGAACCCTAACCCTAACCCGAAACCGAACCCTAACCCTAACCCGAACTCGAACCCTAACCCTAACCCTAATCCGAACCCTAACCCTAACCCTAACCCGAACCCGAACCCGAAACCTAACCCTAACCCTAACCCTAAACCTAACCCTAACTCAAACACTAAACCTCACCCTAAACCTAAATCGAACCCTAACCCTAACACTAACCCTAACCCGAACCCAAAACCGAGCGCTAACCCGAAACCTAACCCTAACCCTAACCCGAAACCTAACCCTAACCCTAACAGAACCCTACCCCTAACACGAACCCAAACCCGAACGCGAACCCAAAATCTAACCCGAACACGAACCCTAACCCGAACCCGAACCCTTACCCTTCCCTAACCCAACCCGAACCCTAACCCGAACCCGAACCCTAACGCAACCCCGAATCCTAACCCTAACCCTAACCCTAACCCTAACCCTAACCCAACCTAAACTTTACCCTAACCCTAACCCTAACCCTAACCCTAACCGGAACCCTAACCCTAACCCTAACCCGAACCCTAACCCTAACCCAAATCCTAAACCTCACCCTAACCCTAACCCTAACCTTAACCCTAAACCTAACCCGAACCCAAACCCAAAACCTCACCCTAAACCTAACCCTACACCTAACCCGAACCCGAAACCTAACCCTAATCCGCACCCGAAACCTACCAGAACTCTAACCCTACCCCGAACCCGAAGAGTAACCCGAACCCAAACCCGACCATTACCCTAACCCTATCCCTAACCTGAACCCTAACACTAACCCTAACCCTAACCCTAACCCTAACCCTAACCCTAACCCGTATCCTAACCCTAACCCTAACACTAACCCAAACCCGAACCCTAAACCTAACCCTAACCCTAACCCTAAACCTAACCCTAACCCGAAACCGAACCCTAAACCTAACCCGAAACCTAACCCGAACCCTAACCCGAAACCTATCCCTAACCCTAACCCTAACCCTAACTGTAACCCTAACCCGAATCCTATCCCTAACCCTAACCCTAAACCTAACCCAACACGGACCCAAACCCTAACCGTAACCCTAACCCGAAACCTAACACTAACCCGACCCTAACCCTAACCGTATCCCTAACCAGAAATCTAACCCTAAGCCTAACCCTAACCCGAACCCGAACCCTAACCCTAACGCTAACCGAAACCCTAACCCTAACCCGACCTTAACCCTAACCCTATCCCTAACCAGAACCCTAAGAGGAACCCTAACCCTAACCCAAACCTAACCATAACCCTAAGCCTTACCCCAACCCGAAACCTAAACTTAACCCTAACCCGAACCCGAACCCTAACGCTAACCCTAACCCTAACCCTAACCCTAACCCGAATCCAAACCCTAACCCTAACCCAAACCTAACCCTAAACCTAAATCGAACCCTAAGAGGAACCCTAACCCTAACCCTAACCCGAATGCTAACCCTAACCCGACCCTAACCCTAACCCTATCCCTAACCTGAACCCGAACCCGAACCCGAACCCGAAACCTAATCCTAACCCTAACCCTAAACCTAACCCTAACTCAAACACTAAACCTCACCCTAAACCTAAATCGAACCCTAACCCTAACACTAACCCTAACCCGAACCCAAACCCGAGCGCTAACCCGAAACCTAACCCTAACCCTAACCCGAAACCTAACCCTAACCCTAACAGAACCCTACCCCTAACACGAACTCAAACCCGAACGCGAACCCAAAATCTAACCCGAACACGAACCCTAACCCGAACCCGAACCCTTACCCTAACCTTAACCCAACCCGAACCCTATCCCGAACCGGAAACCTAACCCGAACCTGAACCCTAACCCAAACCCTAAGCCTAACCCTAACCGTAACCCTAACCCGAACCCTAACCCTAACCCTAATCCTAACACTAACCATAACACTAACCGGAAACCTAACCCGACCCGAACCCTAACCCAAACCCTAAGCCTAACCCTAACCCTAACCCTAACCCTAACGCGAACCGGATCCCGAAACCGAAACCGAACCCTAACCCTAACGCTAACCCAACCCGAACCCTAAACCTAACCGTAACCCTAACCCGAAACCTAACCCTAACCCGAACCTAACCCTAACCGTATCCCTAAACGGAAACCTAACACTAACCCTAACCCTAACCCAAACCCGAACCCTAACCCTAACGCTAACCGAAACCCTAACCCTAACCCGACCTTAACCCTAACCCTATCCCTAACCAGAACCCTAAGAGGAACCCTAACCCTAACCCAAACCTAACCCCAACCCGAAACCTAAACTTAACCCTAACCCGAACCCGAACCCTAACCCGAACCCTAACCCTAACCCTAACCCTAACCCGAAACCTAACCCGAAACCTAACCCTAAGCCTAACAGAACCCTACCCCTAACACGAACCCAAACCCGAACGCGAACCCAAAATCTAACCCGAACCCGAACCCTAACCCGAACCCGAACCCTTACCCCAACCCTAACCCTAACCCTAAACCTAACCCGATACCTAACCCTAACCCTAACCCTAACCCTAACACTAACCCTAACCAAACCCTAATCCGAACCCTAACCCTACCCTAACCCGAACCCTAACACTAAACCTAACCCGAACCCAAAGCCAAACACTAACCCTAACCCAAATGATACCCGAACCCGAACCCTAACCAAAAACCGAACCCGCACCCTAACCCTAACCTGAAACCTAACCCTAATCCTTACCATAACCGGAACTCTAACCCTGAATCGAACCCTAACCCGAACCCTAAACCTAACCCTAACCCAACCCGAATCCTAACCTGAACCCTAACCCGAACCCTAACGATAACCCTAACCCTAACCCTAACCCTAACCCGAACTCTAACCCTAACCGTAACCCTAACCCGAACACTAACCCTAACCCTATCCCTAACCTTAAAGCTAACCCTAACCCGAACCCTAACCCGAACTCGAACCCTAACCTGAATTCTAACCATAACCCTAACCCGAACACTAACACTAACCCTAACCCTAACCCGAACCCGAATCCAAACCCAAACCCTAACCCAAACCTAATCCTAACCCGAAACCTGACCCAAACCCATATCCTAAACCTCACCCTAACCCTAACCCTAAACCTAACCCTAAACCTAACCCGAACCCAAACCCAAAACCTCACCCTAAACCTAACCCTACGCCTAACCCGAACCCGAAACCTAACCCTAATCCGCACCCGAAACCTAACCAGAACCCTAACCCTACCCCGAACCCGAAGAGTAACCCGAACCCAAACCCGACCATTACCCTAACCCTATCCCTAACCTGAACCCTAACCCTAACCCTAACCCTAACCCTAACCCTAAACCTAACCCTAACCCTAACCCTAACCCGAACCCAAACCCTACCCCTATTCCGAACCCTAAACCTAAACCGAACCCTAACCCTAACATGAACCCACACCCGAACCCGAACCCAAAATCTAACACAAACCCAAACCCTAACCGAAACCCGAACCCTAACCCGAACCCTAACCCAACCCGAACCCTAACCCGAACCCTAAACCTAACCCTAACCCTATCCCCGAATCCTAACACTAACCCGAACCCGAACCGTAACCCTAACCCTAACCCTAACCTGAACCCTAACCCTAAACCTAACCCGAACCCGAACCCTAACCCTAACCCGAACCCGAACCCTAATCCTAACCCTAACCCTAATCCGAACCCTAACCCTAACCCTAACCCTAACCCTAACTCAAACACTAAACCTCACCCTAAACCTAAATCGAACCCTAACCCTAACACTAACCCTAACCCGAACCCAAACCCGAGCGCTAACCCGAAACCTAACCCTAACCCTAACCCGAAACCTAACCCTAACCCTAACAGAACCCTACCCCTAACACGAACCCAAACCCGAACGCGAACCCAAAATCTAACCCGAACACGAACTCTAACCCGAACCCGAACCCTTACCCTAACCCTAACCCAACCCGAACCCTAACCCGAACCCGAACCCTAACGCAAACCCGAATCCTAACCCTAACCTTAACCATAACCCGAACACTAACCCTAACCAAACCCTAATCCGAACCCTAACCCTACCCTAACCCGAACCCTAACACTAAACCTAACCCAAACCCAAAGCCAAACACTAACCCTAACCGAAATGTTACCCGAACCCGAACCCTAACCAAAAACCGAACCCGCACCCTATCCCTAACCTTAAACCTAACCCTAACCCGAAGCCGAACCGTAACCTGAACCCTAACCATGACCCTAACCCTAACACTAACACTAACCCTAACCGTAATCCGAACCCGAATCCAAACCCTAACCCTAACCCAAACCTAATCCTAACCCTAAACCTGACCCGAACCCAAATCCTAAACCTCACCCTAACCCTAACCCTAACCTTAACCCTAAACCTAACCCGAACCCAAACCCAAAACCTCACCCTAACCCTAACCCTACCGCTAACCCGAACCCGAAACCTAACCCTAATCCGCACCCGAAACCTAACCAGAACCCTAACCCTACCCCGAACCCGAAGAGTAACCCTAACCCTAACCCGACCATTACCCTAACCCTAACCCTAACCCTAACCCTAACCCTAACCCGAACCCTAACCGTAACCCGAACCGGAACCCTAACCCTAACCCGAAACCGAACCCTAACCCTAACCCTAACCCGAACCCGAACCCTAACCCTAACCCGAACCCGAAACCTAACCCTAACCCTAACCCGAACCCGAAACCGAAACCTAACCCTAACCCTAACCCTAAACCTAACCCTAACTCAAACACTAAACCTCACCCTAAACCTAAATCGAACCCTAACCCGAACCCTAACCCGAACCCGAACCCTAACCCTAACCCGAACACTAACCCGGAACCTAACCCTAACCCTAACCCTAACCCTAACCGGAAACCTAACCCTAACCCTAACCCTAACCCAAACCCTAACCCTAACCCGAACCGGAACCCTAACCCTAACCCGAAACCGAACCCTAACCCTAACCCTAACCCGAACCCTAACCCTAACCCTAACCCGAACCCTAACCCGAACCCTAACGATAACACTAACCCTAACCCTAACCCTAACCCGAACTCTAACCCTAACCCTAACCCGAACCCGAACACTAACCCTAACCCGACACTAACCCTAACCCTATCCCTAACCTTAAACCTAACCCTAACCCGAACCCTAACCCTAACCCAAATCCTAAACCTCACCCTAACCCTAACCCTAACCCTAACCCTAACCCTAACCCTAACCCTAACCCTAACTGTAACCCTAACCCGAAACCTATCCCTAACCCTAACCCTAACCCGAACCAGAACCCTAACCCGACCCTACCCTAAGCCTATCCCTAACCTGAACCCTAACCCTAACCCTAACCCTAACCCTTACCCTAACCCTATCCCTAACCTGAACCCTAACCCTAACCCTAACCCTAACCCGAACCCGAACACTAACCCAGCCCTAACACTAACCCGTATCCTAACCCTAACCCTAACACTAACCCAAACCCGAACCCTAAACCTAACACTAACCCTAACCCTAACCCGAACCCGAACCCTAAACCTAACCCGAAACCTAACCCGAACCCTAACCCTAACCCTAAACCTAACCCTAACCCTACCCTAAACCTAACTCGAACCCTAACCCTAAACCTAACCCAAACCCTAACCCGAACACTAACCCTAACCCTAATCCTAAGCCGAACATTAACCCTAACCCGAAACCTATCCCTAACCCTAACCCTAACCCAAACCCTAACCCGAACCCTAACCCTAACCGTCACCCTAACCCGAACCCTAACCCTAACACGAAACCTAACCCTAAACCGAACCCTAACCCTAACCCTAACCCGAACCCTAACCCTAACCGTAACCCGAACCCGAACCCTAACCCTAACCCGAACCCAAACCCTAACCCTAACTCTAACCGTACCCTAACCCTAACCCTAACCCTAACCCGAAACCTAACCCTAACCCGAACCCTAACCCTAACCCTAACCGGAACCCTAACCCTAACCCTAACCCTAACCCTAACCCGAACCCAAACCCTAACCCTAACCCTAACCGTACCCTAACCCTAACCCTAACCCTAACCGGAACCCTAACCCTAACCCGAACCCTAACCCGAACCCGAAACCTAACCCTAACCCGAACCCTAACCCGAACCCTAACCCGAACCCTAACCGGAACCCTAACCCTAACCCAAACCCGAACCCTAACCCTAATCCTAACCCTAACCCTAACCATAACCATAACCCTAACCCGAACCAGAACCCTAACCCGACCCTACCCTAAGCCTATCCCTAACCTGAACCCTAACCCTAACCCTAACCCTAACCCTAACCCTAACCCAACCCGGACCCTAACCCTAACCGTAACCCTAACCCGAAAGCTAACCTAACCCGACCCTAACCCTAACCGTATCCCTAACCGGAAACCTAACCCTAAACCTAACCCTAACCCGAACCCGAACCCTAACGCTAACCGAAACCCTAACCCTAACCCGACCTTAACCCTAACCCTATCCCTAACCAGAACCCTAAGAGGAACCCTAACCCTAACCCAAACCTAACCATAACCCTAAGCCTAACCCCAACCCGAAACCTAAACTTAACCCTAACCCGAACCCGAACCCTAACCCTAACCCTAAACCTAACCCTAACCCTAACCCTAAACCTAACCCGAATCCAAACCCTAACCCTAACCCAAACCTAACCCTAAACCTAAATCGAACCCTAAGAGGAACCCTAACCCTAACCCTAACCCGAATGCTAACCCTAACCCGACCCTAACCCTAACCCTATCCCTAACCTGAACCCAAACCCGAACCCGAACCCGAAACCTAATCCTAACCATAACCCTAAACCTAACCCTAAACCTAACTCAAACACTAAACCTCACCCTAAACCTAAATCGAACCCTAACCCTAACACTAACCCTAACCTGAACCCAAACCCGAGCGCTAACCCGAAACCTAACCCTAACCCTAACCCGAAACCTAAACCTAACCCTAACAGAACCCTACCCCTAACACGAACCCAAACCCGAACGCGAACCCAAAATCTAACCCGAACACGAACCCTAACCCGAACCCGAACCCTTACCCTAACCCTAACACAACCCGAACCCTAACCCGAACCCGAACCCTAAAGCAAACCCGAATCCTAACCCTAACCCTAACCCTAACCCGAACACTAACCCTAACCAAACCCTAATCCGAACCCTAACCCTAACCCTAACCCTAACCCTAACCCTATCCCTAACCAGAACCCTAAGAGGAACCCTAACCCTAACCCAAACCTAACCCCAACCCGAAACCTAAACTTAACCCTAACCCGAACCCGAACCCTAACCCGAACCCTAACCCTAACCCTAACCCTAACCCGAAACCTAACCCGAAACCTAACCCTAAGCCTAACAGAACCCTACCCCTAACACGAACCCAAACCCGAACGCGAACCCAAAATCTAACCCGAACCCGAACCCTAACCCGAACCCGAACCCTTACCCCAACCCTAACCCTAACCCTAAACCTAACCCGATACCTAACCCTAACCCTAACCCTAACCCTAACCCTAACACTAACCCTAACCAAACCCTAATCCGAACCCTAACCCTACCCTAACCCCAACCCAAACACTAAACCTAACCCGAACCCAAAGCCAAACACTAACCCTAACCCAAATGATACCCGAACCCGAACCCTAACCAAAAACCGAACCCGCACCCTAACCCTAACCTGAAACCTAACCCTAATCCTTACCATAACCGGAACTCTAACCCTGAATCGAACCCTAACCCGAACCCTAAACCTAACCCTAACCCAACCCGAATCCTAACCTGAACCCTAACCCGAACCCTAACGATAACCCTAACCCTAACCCTAACCCGAACTCTAACCCTAACCGTAACCCTAACCCGAACACTAACCCTAACCCTATCCCTAACCTTAAAGCTAACCCTAACCCGAACCCTAACCCGAACTCGAACCCTAACCTGAATTCTAACCATAACCCTAACCCGAACACTAACACTAACCCTAACCCTAACCCGAACCCGAATCCAAACCCAAACCCTAACCCAAACCTAATCCTAACCCGAAACCTGACCCAAACCCATATCCTAAACCTCACCCTAACCCTAACCCTAAACCTAACACGAAACCGAACCCGAACCCAAACCCAAAACCTCACCCTAAACCTAACCCTACGCCTAACCCGAACCCGAAACCTAACCCTAATCCGCACCCGAAACCTAACCAGAACCCTAACCCTACCCCGAACCCGAAGAGTAACCCGAACCCAAACCCGACCATTACCCTAACCCTATCCCTAACCTGAACCCTAACCCTAACCCTAACCCTAACCCTAACCCTAAACCTAACCCTAACCCTAACCCTAACCCGAACCCAAACCCTACCCCTATTCCGAACCCTAAACCTAAACCGAACCCTAACCCTAACATGAACCCACACCCGAACCCGAACCCAAAATCTAACACAAACCCAAACCCTAACCGAAACCCGAACCCTAACCCGAACCCTAACCCAACCCGAACCCTAACCCGAACCCTAAACCTAACCCTAAACCTACCCCGAATCCTAACACTAACCCGAACCCGAACCGTAACCCTAACCCTAACCCTAACCTGAACCCTAACCCTAAACCTAACCCGAACCCGAACCCTAACCCTAACCCGAACCCGAACCCTAATCCTAACCCTAACCCTAATCCGAACCCGAACCCTAACCCTAACCCTAACCCTAACTCAAACACTAAACCTCACCCTAAACCTAAATCGAACCCTAACCCTAACACTAACCCTAACCCGAACCCAAACCCGAGCGCTAACCCGAAACCTAACCCTAACCCTAACCCGAAACCTAACCCTAACCCTAACAGAACCCTACCCCTAACACGAACCCAAACCCGAACGCGAACCCAAAATCTAACCCGAACACGAACTCTAACCCGAACCCGAACCCTTACCCTAACCCTAACCCAACCCGAACCCTAACGCAAACCCGAATCCTAACCCTAACCTTAACCCTAACCCGAACACTAACCCTAACCAAACCCTAATCCGAACCCTAACCCTACCCTAACCCGAACCCTAACCCTAACCCTAACCCGAACCCTAACCCTAACCGTAACCCGAACCCGAACCCTAACCCTAACCCGAACCCAAACCCTAACCCTAACTCTAACCGTACCCTAACCCTAACCCTAACCCTAACCCGAAACCTAACCCTAACCCGAACCCTAACCCGAACCCTAACCGGAACCCTAACCCTAACCCAAACCCGAACCCTAACCCTAATCCTAAACCTAACCATAACCATAACCATAACCCGAACCAGAACCCTAACCCGACCCTACCCTAAGCCTATCCCTAACCTGAACCCTAACCCTAACCCTAACCCTAACCCTAACCCTAACCCAACCCGGACCCTAACCCTAACCGTAACCCTAACCCGAAACCTAACCTAACTCGACCCTAACCCTAACCGTATCCCTAACCGGAAACCTAACCCTAAACCTAACCCTAACCCGAACCCTAACCCTAACCCTAACCCTAACCCTAACCGGAACCCTAACCCTAACCCTAACCCTAACCCGAACCCGAAACCTAACCCTAACCCGAACCCTAACCCGAACCCTAACCCGAACCCTAACCGGAACCCTAACCCTAACCCAAACCCGAACCCTAACCCTAATCCTAACCCTAACCCTAACCATAACCATAACCCTAACCCGAACCAGAAATCTAACCCGACCCTACCCTAAGCCTATCCCTAACCTGAACCCTAACCCTAACCCTAACCCTAACCCTAACCCTAACCCAACCCGGACCCTAACCCTAACCGTAACCCTAACCCGAAACCTAACCTAACCCGACCCTAACCCTAACCGTATCCCTAACCGGAAACCTAACCCTAAACCTAACCCTAACCCGAACCCGAACCCTAACGCTAACCGAAACCCTAACCCTAACCCGACCTTAACCCTAACCCTATCCCTAACCAGAACCCTAAGAGGAACCCTAACCCTAACCCAAACCTAACCATAACCCTAAGCCTAACCCCAACCCGAAACCTAAACTTAACCCTAACCCGAACCCGAACCCTAACCCTAACCCTAAACCTAACCCTAACCCTAACCCTAAACCTAACCCGAATCCAAACCCTAACCCTAACCCAAACCTAACCCTAAACCTAAATCGAACCCTAAGAGGAACCCTAACCCTAACCCTAACCCGAATGCTAACCCTAACCCGACCCTAACCCTAACCCTATCCCTAACCTGAACCCAAACCCGAACCCGAACCCAAAACCTAATCCTAACCATAACCCTAAACCTAACCCTAAACCTAACTCAAACACTAAACCTCACCCTAAACCTAAATCGAACCCTAACCCTAACACTAACCCTAACCTGAACCCAAACCCGAGCGCTAACCCGAAACCTAACCCTAACCCTAACCCGAAACCTAAACCTAACCCTAACAGAACCCTACCCCTAACACGAACCCAAACCCGAACGCGAACCCAAAATCTAACCCGAACACGAACCCTAACCCGAACCCGAACCCTTACCCTAACCCTAACACAACCCGAACCCTAACCCGAACCCGAACCCTAACGCAAACCCGAATCCTAACCCTAACCCTAACCCTAACCCGAACACTAACCCTAACCAAACCCTAATCCGAACCCTAAACCTAACCCTAACCCTAACCCTAACCCTATCCCTAACCTGAACCCTAACCCTAACCCTAACCCTAACCCGAACCCTAACCCTAACCCGAACCGGAACCCTAACCCTAACCCGAAACCGAACCCTAACCCTAACCCGAACTCGAACCCTAACCCTAACCCTAATTCGAACCCTAACCCTAACCCTAACCCGAACCCGAACCCGAAACCTAACCCTAACCCTAACCCTAAACCTAACCCTAACTCAAACACTAAACCTCACCCTAAACCTAAATCGAACCCTAACCCTAACACTAACCCTAACCCGAACCCAAAACCGAGCGCTAACCCGAAACCTAACCCTAACCCTAACCCGAAACCTAACCCTAACCCTAACAGAACCCTACCCCTAACACGAACCCAAACCCGAACGCGAACCCAAAATCTAACCCGAACACGAACCCTAACCCGAACCCGAACCCTTACCCTTCCCTAACCCAACCCGAACCCTAACCCGAACCCGAACCCTAACGCAACCCCGAATCCTAACCCTAACCCTAACCCTAACCCTAACCCTAACCCAACCTAAACTTTACCCTAACCCTAACCCTAACCCTAACCCTAACCGGAACCCTAACCCTAACCCTAACCCGAACCCTAACCCTAACCCAAATCCTAAACCTCACCCTAACCCTAACCCTAACCTTAACCCTAAACCTAACCCGAACCCAAACCCAAAACCTCACCCTAAACCTAACCCTACACCTAACCCGAACCCGAAACCTAACCCTAATCCGCACCCGAAACCTACCAGAACTCTAACCCTACCCCGAACCCGAAGAGTAACCCGAACCCAAACCCGACCATTACCCTAACCCTATCCCTAACCTGAACCCTAACACTAACCCTAACCCTAACCCTAACCCTAACCCTAACCCTAACCCGTATCCTAACCCTAACCCTAACACTAACCCAAACCCGAACCCTAAACCTAACCCTAACCCTAACCCTAAACCTAACCCTAACCCGAAACCGAACCCTAAACCTAACCCGAAACCTAACCCGAACCCTAACCCTAACCCTAACCCTACCCTAAACCTAACTCGAACCCTAACCCTAAACCTAACCCGAAACCTATCCCTAACCCTAACCCTAACCCTAACTGTAACCCTAACCCGAATCCTATCCCTAACCCTAACCCTAAACCTAACCCAACACGGACCCAAACCCTAACCGTAACCCTAACCCGAAACCTAACACTAACCCGACCCTAACCCTAACCGTATCCCTAACCAGAAATCTAACCCTAAGCCTAACCCTAACCCGAACCCGAACCCTAACCCTAACGCTAACCGAAACCCTAACCCTAACCCGACCTTAACCCTAACCCTATCCCTAACCAGAACCCTAAGAGGAACCCTAACCCTAACCCAAACCTAACCATAACCCTAAGCCTAACCCCAACCCGAAACCTAAACTTAACCCTAACCCGAACCCGAACCCTAACGCTAACCCTAACCCTAACCCTAACCCTAACCCGAATCCAAACCCTAACCCTAACCCAAACCTAACCCTAAACCTAAATCGAACCCTAAGAGGAACCCTAACCCTAACCCTAACCCGAATGCTAACCCTAACCCGACCCTAACCCTAACCCTATCCCTAACCTGAACCCGAACCCGAACCCGAACCCGAAACCTAATCCTAACCCTAACCCTAAACCTAACCCTAACTCAAACACTAAACCTCACCCTAAACCTAAATCGAACCCTAACCCTAACACTAACCCTAACCCGAACCCAAACCCGAGCGCTAACCCGAAACCTAACCCTAACCCTAACCCGAAACCTAACCCTAACCCTAACAGAACCCTACCCCTAACACGAACTCAAACCCGAACGCGAACCCAAAATCTAACCCGAACACGAACCCTAACCCGAACCCGAACCCTTACCCTAACCTTAACCCAACCCGAACCCTATCCCGAACCGGAAACCTAACCCGAACCTGAACCCTAACCCAAACCCTAAGCCTAACCCTAACCGTAACCCTAACCCGAACCCTAACCCTAACCCTAATCCTAACACTAACCATAACACTAACCGGAAACCTAACCCGACCCGAACCCTAACCCAAACCCTAAGCCTAACCCTAACCCTAACCCTAACCCTAACGCGAACCGGATCCCGAAACCGAAACCGAACCCTAACCCTAACGCTAACCCAACCCGAACCCTAAACCTAACCGTAACCCTAAACCGAAACCTAACCCTAACCCGAACCTAACCCTAACCGTATCCCTAAACGGAAACCTAACACTAACCCTAACCCTAACCCAAACCCGAACCCTAACCCTAACGCTAACCGAAACCCTAACCCTAACCCGACCTTAACCCTAACCCTATCCCTAACCAGAACCCTAAGAGGAACCCTAACCCTAACCCAAACCTAACCCCAACCCGAAACCTAAACTTAACCCTAACCCGAACCCGAACCCTAACCCGAACCCTAACCCTAACCCTAACCCTAACCCTAACCCTAAACTTTACCCTAACCCTAACCCTAACCCTAACCCTAACCGGAACCCTAACCCTAACCCTAACCCTAACCCTAACCCTAACCCTAACCCTACCCTAACCCTAACACAACCCGAACCCTAACCCGAACCCGAACCCTAACGCAAACCCGAATCCTAACCCTAACCCTAACCCTAACCCGAACACTAACCCTAACCAAACCCTAATCCGAACCCTAACCCTAACCCTAACCCTAACCCTAACCCTAACCCTAACCCTATCCCTAACCTGAACCCTAACCCTAACCCTAACCCTAACCCGAACCCTAACCCTAACCCGAACCGGAACCCTAACCCTAACCCGAAACCGAACCCTAACCCTAACCCGAACTCGAACCCTAACCCTAACCCTAATCCGAACCCTAACCCTAACCCTAACCCGAACCCGAACCCGAAACCTAACCCTAACCCTAACCCTAAACCTAACCCTAACTCAAACACTAAACCTCACCCTAAACCTAAATCGAACCCTAACCCTAACACTAACCCTAACCCGAACCCAAAACCGAGCGCTAACCCGAAACCTAACCCTAACCCTAACCCGAAACCTAACCCTAACCCTAACAGAACCCTACCCCTAACACGAACCCAAACCCGAACGCGAACCCAAAATCTAACCCGAACACGAACCCTAACCCGAACCCGAACCCTTACCCTTCCCTAACCCAACCCGAACCCTAACCCGAACCCGAACCCTAACGCAACCCCGAATCCTAACCCTAACCCTAACCCTAACCCTAACCCTAACCCAACCTAAACTTTACCCTAACCCTAACCCTAACCCTAACCCTAACCGGAACCCTAACCCTAACCCTAACCCGAACCCTAACCCTAACCCAAATCCTAAACCTCACCCTAACCCTAACCCTAACCTTAACCCTAAACCTAACCCGAACCCAAACCCAAAACCTCACCCTAAACCTAACCCTACACCTAACCCGAACCCGAAACCTAACCCTAATCCGCACCCGAAACCTACCAGAACTCTAACCCTACCCCGAACCCGAAGAGTAACCCGAACCCAAACCCGACCATTACCCTAACCCTATCCCTAACCTGAACCCTAACACTAACCCTAACCCTAACCCTAACCCTAACCCTAACCCTAACCCGTATCCTAACCCTAACCCTAACACTAACCCAAACCCGAACCCTAAACCTAACCCTAACCCTAACCCTAAACCTAACCCTAACCCGAAACCGAACCCTAAACCTAACCCGAAACCTAACCCGAACCCTAACCCGAAACCTATCCCTAACCCTAACCCTAACCCTAACTGTAACCCTAACCCGAATCCTATCCCTAACCCTAACCCTAAACCTAACCCAACACGGACCCAAACCCTAACCGTAACCCTAACCCGAAACCTAACACTAACCCGACCCTAACCCTAACCGTATCCCTAACCAGAAATCTAACCCTAAGCCTAACCCTAACCCGAACCCGAACCCTAACCCTAACGCTAACCGAAACCCTAACCCTAACCCGACCTTAACCCTAACCCTATCCCTAACCAGAACCCTAAGAGGAACCCTAACCCTAACCCAAACCTAACCATAACCCTAAGCCTTACCCCAACCCGAAACCTAAACTTAACCCTAACCCGAACCCGAACCCTAACGCTAACCCTAACCCTAACCCTAACCCTAACCCGAATCCAAACCCTAACCCTAACCCAAACCTAACCCTAAACCTAAATCGAACCCTAAGAGGAACCCTAACCCTAACCCTAACCCGAATGCTAACCCTAACCCGACCCTAACCCTAACCCTATCCCTAACCTGAACCCGAACCCGAACCCGAACCCGAAACCTAATCCTAACCCTAACCCTAAACCTAACCCTAACTCAAACACTAAACCTCACCCTAAACCTAAATCGAACCCTAACCCTAACACTAACCCTAACCCGAACCCAAACCCGAGCGCTAACCCGAAACCTAACCCTAACCCTAACCCGAAACCTAACCCTAACCCTAACAGAACCCTACCCCTAACACGAACTCAAACCCGAACGCGAACCCAAAATCTAACCCGAACACGAACCCTAACCCGAACCCGAACCCTTACCCTAACCTTAACCCAACCCGAACCCTATCCCGAACCGGAAACCTAACCCGAACCTGAACCCTAACCCAAACCCTAAGCCTAACCCTAACCGTAACCCTAACCCGAACCCTAACCCTAACCCTAATCCTAACACTAACCATAACACTAACCGGAAACCTAACCCGACCCGAACCCTAACCCAAACCCTAAGCCTAACCCTAACCCTAACCCTAACCCTAACGCGAACCGGATCCCGAAACCGAAACCGAACCCTAACCCTAACGCTAACCCAACCCGAACCCTAAACCTAACCGTAACCCTAACCCGAAACCTAACCCTAACCCGAACCTAACCCTAACCGTATCCCTAAACGGAAACCTAACACTAACCCTAACCCTAACCCAAACCCGAACCCTAACCCTAACGCTAACCGAAACCCTAACCCTAACCCGACCTTAACCCTAACCCTATCCCTAACCAGAACCCTAAGAGGAACCCTAACCCTAACCCAAACCTAACCCCAACCCGAAACCTAAACTTAACCCTAACCCGAACCCGAACCCTAACCCGAACCCTAACCCTAACCCTAACCCTAACCCGAAACCTAACCCGAAACCTAACCCTAAGCCTAACAGAACCCTACCCCTAACACGAACCCAAACCCGAACGCGAACCCAAAATCTAACCCGAACCCGAACCCTAACCCGAACCCGAACCCTTACCCCAACCCTAACCCTAACCCTAAACCTAACCCGATACCTAACCCTAACCCTAACCCTAACCCTAACACTAACCCTAACCAAACCCTAATCCGAACCCTAACCCTACCCTAACCCGAACCCTAACACTAAACCTAACCCGAACCCAAAGCCAAACACTAACCCTAACCCAAATGATACCCGAACCCGAACCCTAACCAAAAACCGAACCCGCACCCTAACCCTAACCTGAAACCTAACCCTAATCCTTACCATAACCGGAACTCTAACCCTGAATCGAACCCTAACCCGAACCCTAAACCTAACCCTAACCCAACCCGAATCCTAACCTGAACCCTAACCCGAACCCTAACGATAACCCTAACCCTAACCCTAACCCTAACCCGAACTCTAACCCTAACCGTAACCCTAACCCGAACACTAACCCTAACCCTATCCCTAACCTTAAAGCTAACCCTAACCCGAACCCTAACCCGAACTCGAACCCTAACCTGAATTCTAACCATAACCCTAACCCGAACACTAACACTAACCCTAACCCTAACCCGAACCCGAATCCAAACCCAAACCCTAACCCAAACCTAATCCTAACCCGAAACCTGACCCAAACCCATATCCTAAACCTCACCCTAACCCTAACCCTAAACCTAACCCTAAACCTAACCCGAACCCAAACCCAAAACCTCACCCTAAACCTAACCCTACGCCTAACCCGAACCCGAAACCTAACCCTAATCCGCACCCGAAACCTAACCAGAACCCTAACCCTACCCCGAACCCGAAGAGTAACCCGAACCCAAACCCGACCATTACCCTAACCCTATCCCTAACCTGAACCCTAACCCTAACCCTAACCCTAACCCTAACCCTAAACCTAACCCTAACCCTAACCCTAACCCGAACCCAAACCCTACCCCTATTCCGAACCCTAAACCTAAACCGAACCCTAACCCTAACATGAACCCACACCCGAACCCGAACCCAAAATCTAACACAAACCCAAACCCTAACCGAAACCCGAACCCTAACCCGAACCCTAACCCAACCCGAACCCTAACCCGAACCCTAAACCTAACCCTAACCCTATCCCCGAATCCTAACACTAACCCGAACCCGAACCGTAACCCTAACCCTAACCCTAACCTGAACCCTAACCCTAAACCTAACCCGAACCCGAACCCTAACCCTAACCCGAACCCGAACCCTAATCCTAACCCTAACCCTAATCCGAACCCTAACCCTAACCCTAACCCTAACCCTAACTCAAACACTAAACCTCACCCTAAACCTAAATCGAACCCTAACCCTAACACTAACCCTAACCCGAACCCAAACCCGAGCGCTAACCCGAAACCTAACCCTAACCCTAACCCGAAACCTAACCCTAACCCTAACAGAACCCTACCCCTAACACGAACCCAAACCCGAACGCGAACCCAAAATCTAACCCGAACACGAACTCTAACCCGAACCCGAACCCTTACCCTAACCCTAACCCAACCCGAACCCTAACCCGAACCCGAACCCTAACGCAAACCCGAATCCTAACCCTAACCTTAACCATAACCCGAACACTAACCCTAACCAAACCCTAATCCGAACCCTAACCCTACCCTAACCCGAACCCTAACACTAAACCTAACCCAAACCCAAAGCCAAACACTAACCCTAACCGAAATGTTACCCGAACCCGAACCCTAACCAAAAACCGAACCCGCACCCTATCCCTAACCTTAAACCTAACCCTAACCCGAAGCCGAACCGTAACCTGAACCCTAACCATGACCCTAACCCTAACACTAACACTAACCCTAACCGTAATCCGAACCCGAATCCAAACCCTAACCCTAACCCAAACCTAATCCTAACCCTAAACCTGACCCGAACCCAAATACTAAACCTCACCCTAACCCTAACCCTAACCTTAACCCTAAACCTAACCCGAACCCAAACCCAAAACCTCACCCTAACCCTAACCCTACCGCTAACCCGAACCCGAAACCTAACCCTAATCCGCACCCGAAACCTAACCAGAACCCTAACCCTACCCCGAACCCGAAGAGTAACCCTAACCCTAACCCGACCATTACCCTAACCCTAACCCTAACCCTAACCCTAACCCTAACCCGAACCCTAACCGTAACCCGAACCGGAACCCTAACCCTAACCCGAAACCGAACCCTAACCCTAACCCTAACCCGAACCCGAACCCTAACCCTAACCCGAACCCGAAACCTAACCCTAACCCTAACCCGAACCCGAAACCGAAACCTAACCCTAACCCTAACCCTAAACCTAACCCTAACTCAAACACTAAACCTCACCCTAAACCTAAATCGAACCCTAACCCGAACCCTAACCCGAACCCGAACCCTAACCCTAACCCGAACACTAACCCGGAACCTAACCCTAACCCTAACCCTAACCCTAACCGGAAACCTAACCCTAACCCTAACCCTAACCCAAACCCTAACCCTAACCCGAACCGGAACCCTAACCCTAACCCGAAACCGAACCCTAACCCTAACCCTAACCCGAACCCTAACCCTAACCCTAACCCGAACCCTAACCCGAACCCTAACGATAACACTAACCCTAACCCTAACCCTAACCCGAACTCTAACCCTAACCCTAACCCGAACCCGAACACTAACCCTAACCCGACACTAACCCTAACCCTATCCCTAACCTTAAACCTAACCCTAACCCGAACCCTAACCCTAACCCAAATCCTAAACCTCACCCTAACCCTAACCCTAACCTTAACCCTAAACCTAACCCGAACCCAAACCCAAAACCTCACGCTAAACCTAACCCTACCCCTAACCCGAACCCGAAACCTAACCCTAATCCGCACCCGAAACCTAACCAGAACCCTAACCCTACCCCGAACCCGAAGAGTAACCCGAACCCAAACCCGACCATTACCCTAACCCTATCCCTAACCTGAACCCTAACCCTAACCCTAACCCGAACCCGAACACTAACCCTAACCCTAACCCTAACCCGTATCCTAACCCTAACCCTAACACTAACCCAAACCCGAACCCTAAACCTAACCCTAACCCTAACCCTAACCCTAACCTGAAACCGAACCCTAACCCTAACCCTAACCCTAACCCTAACCCTACCCTAAACCTAACTCGAACCCTAACCCTAAACCTAACCCGAAACCTATCCCTAACCCTAACCCTAACCCTAACTGTAACCCTAACCCGAAACCTATCCCTAACCCTAACCCTAACCCGAACCAGAACCCTAACCCGACCCTACCCTAAGCCTATCCCTAACCTGAACCCTAACCCTAACCCTAACCCTAACCCTTACCCTAACCCTATCCCTAACCTGAACCCTAACCCTAACCCTAACCCTAACCCGAACCCGAACACTAACCCAGCCCTAACACTAACCCGTATCCTAACCCTAACCCTAACACTAACCCAAACCCGAACCCTAAACCTAACACTAACCCTAACCCTAACCCGAACCCGAACCCTAAACCTAACCCGAAACCTAACCCGAACCCTAACCCTAACCCTAAACCTAACCCTAACCCTACCCTAAACCTAACTCGAACCCTAACCCTAAACCTAACCCAAACCCTAACCCGAACACTAACCCTAACCCTAATCCTAAGCCGAACATTAACCCTAACCCGAAACCTATCCCTAACCCTAACCCTAACCCGAACCCTAACCCGAACCCTAACCCTAACCGTCACCCTAACCCGAACCCTAACCCTAACACGAAACCTAACCCTAAACCGAACCCTAACCCTAACCCTAACCCGAACCCTAACCCTAACCGTAACCCGAACCCGAACCCTAACCCTAACCCGAACCCAAACCCTAACCCTAACCCTAACCGTACCCTAACCCTAACCCTAACCCTAACCGGAACCCTAACCCTAACCCGAACCCTAACCCGAACCCGAAACCTAACCCTAACCCGAACCCTAACCCGAACCCTAACCCGAACCCTAACCGGAACCCTAACCCTAACCCAAACCCGAACCCTAACCCTAATCCTAACCCTAACCCTAACCATAACCATAACCCTAACCCGAACCAGAACCCTAACCCGACCCTACCCTAAGCCTATCCCTAACCTGAACCCTAACCCTAACCCTAACCCTAACCCTAACCCTAACCCAACCCGGACCCTAACCCTAACCGTAACCCTAACCCGAAAGCTAACCTAACCCGACCCTAACCCTAACCGTATCCCTAACCGGAAACCTAACCCTAAACCTAACCCTAACCCGAACCCGAACCCTAACGCTAACCGAAACCCTAACCCTAACCCGACCTTAACCCTAACCCTATCCCTAACCAGAACCCTAAGAGGAACCCTAACCCTAACCCAAACCTAACCATAACCCTAAGCCTAACCCCAACCCGAAACCTAAACTTAACCCTAACCCGAACCCGAACCCTAACCCTAACCCTAAACCTAACCCTAACCCTAACCCTAAACCTAACCCGAATCCAAACCCTAACCCTAACCCAAACCTAACCCTAAACCTAAATCGAACCCTAAGAGGAACCCTAACCCTAACCCTAACCCGAATGCTAACCCTAACCCGACCCTAACCCTAACCCTATCCCTAACCTGAACCCAAACCCGAACCCGAACCCGAAACCTAATCCTAACCATAACCCTAAACCTAACCCTAAACCTAACTCAAACACTAAACCTCACCCTAAACCTAAATCGAACCCTAACCCTAACACTAACCCTAACCTGAACCCAAACCCGAGCGCTAACCCGAAACCTAACCCTAACCCTAACCCGAAACCTAAACCTAACCCTAACAGAACCCTACCCCTAACACGAACCCAAACCCGAAAGCGAACCCAAAATCTAACCCGAACACGAACCCTAACCCGAACCCGAACCCTTACCCTAACCCTAACACAACCCGAACCCTAACCCGAACCCGAACCCTAAAGCAAACCCGAATCCTAACCCTAACCCTAACCCTAACCCGAACACTAACCCTAACCAAACCCTAATCCGAACCCTAACCCTAACCCTAACCCTAACCCTATCCCTAACCAGAACCCTAAGAGGAACCCTAACCCTAACCCAAACCTAACCCCAACCCGAAACCTAAACTTAACCCTAACCCGAACCCGAACCCTAACCCGAACCCTAACCCTAACCCTAACCCTAACCCGAAACCTAACCCGAAACCTAACCCTAAGCCTAACAGAACCCTACCCCTAACACGAACCCAAACCCGAACGCGAACCCAAAATCTAACCCGAACCCGAACCCTAACCCGAACCCGAACCCTTACCCCAACCCTAACCCTAACCCTAAACCTAACCCGATACCTAACCCTAACCCTAACCCTAACCCTAACACTAACCCTAACCAAACCCTAATCCGAACCCTAACCCTACCCTAACCCGAACCCTAACACTAAACCTAACCCGAACCCAAAGCCAAACACTAACCCTAACCCAAATGATACCCGAACCCGAACCCTAACCAAAAACCGAACCCGCACCCTAACCCTAACCTGAAACCTAACCCTAATCCTTACCATAACCGGAACTCTAACCCTGAATCGAACCCTAACCCGAACCCTAAACCTAACCCTAACCCAACCCGAATCCTAACCTGAACCCTAACCCGAACCCTAACACTAAACCTAACCCGAACCCAAAGCCAAACACTAACCCTAACCCAAATGATACCCGAACCCGAACCCTAACCAAAAACCGAACCCGCACCCTAACCCTAACCTGAAACCTAACCCTAATCCTTACCATAACCGGAACTCTAACCCTAACCCTAACCCGAACCCGAACCCTAATCCTAACCCTAACCCTAATCCGAACCCTAACCCTAACCCTAACCCTAACCCTAACTCAAACACTAAACCTCACCCTAAACCTAAATCGAACCCTAACCCTAACACTAACCCTAACCCGAACCCAAACCCGAGCGCTAACCCGAAACCTAACCCTAACCCTAACCCGAAACCTAACCCTAACCCTAACAGAACCCTACCCCTAACACGAACCCAAACCCGAACGCGAACCCAAAATCTAACCCGAACACGAACTCTAACCCGAACCCGAACCCTTACCCTAACCCTAACCCAACCCGAACCCTAACCCGAACCCGAACCCTAACGCAAACCCGAATCCTAACCCTAACCTTAACCATAACCCGAACACTAACCCTAACCAAACCCTAATCCGAACCCTAACCCTACCCTAACCCGAACCCTAACACTAAACCTAACCCAAACCCAAAGCCAAACACTAACCCTAACCCAAATGTTACCCGAACCCGAACCCTAACCAAAAACCGAACCCGCACCCTATCCCTAACCTTAAACCTAACCCTAACCCGAAGCCGAACCGTAACCTGAACCCTAACCATGACCCTAACCCTAACACTAACACTAACCCTAACCGTAACCCGAACCCGAATCCAAACCCTAACCCTAACCCAAACCTAATCCTAACCCTAAACCTGACCCGAACCCAAATCCTAAACCTCACCCTAACCCTAACCCTAACCTTAACCCTAAACCTAACCCGAACCCAAACCCAAAACCTCACCCTAACCCTAACCCTACCGCTAACCCGAACCCGAAACCTAACCCTAATCCGCACCCGAAACCTAACCAGAACCCTAACCCTACCCCGAACCCGAAGAGTAACCCTAACCCTAACCCGACCATTACCCTAACCCTAACCCTAACCCTAACCCTAACCCTAACCCGAACACGAACCCTAACCGTAACCCGAACCGGAACCCTAACCCTAACCCGAAACCGAACCCTAACCCTAACCCTAACCCGAACCCGAACCCTAACCCTAACCCGAACCCGAACCCTAACCCTAACCCTAACCCGAACCCGAAACCGAAACCTAACGCTAACCCTAACCCTAAACCTAACCCTAACTCAAACACTAAACCTCACCCTAAACCTAAATCGAACCCTAACCCGAACCCTAACCCGAACCCGAACCCTAACCCTAACCCGAACACTAACCCGGAACCTAACCCTAACCCTAACCCTAACCCTAACCGGAAACCTAACCCTAACCCTAACCCTAACCCAAACCCTAACCCTAACCCGAACCGGAACCCTAACCCTAACCCGAAACCGAACCCTAACCCTAACCCTAACCCGAACCCTAACCCTAACCCTAACCCGAACCCTAACCCGAACCCTAACGATAACACTAACCCTAACCCTAACCCTAACCCGAACTCTAACCCTAACCCTAACCCGAACCCGAACACTAACCCTAACCCGACACTAACCCTAACCCTATCCCTAACCTTAAACCTAACCCTAACCCGAACCCTAACCCTAACCCAAATCCTAAACCTCACCCTAACCCTAACCCTAACCTTAACCCTAAACCTAACCCGAACCCAAACCCAAAACCTCACCCTAAACCTAACCCTACCCCTAACCCGAACCCGAAACCTAACCCTAATCCGCACCCGAAACCTAACCAGAACCCTAACCCTACCCCGAACCCGAAGAGTAACCCGAACCCAAACCCGACCATTACCCTAACCCTATCCCTAACCTGAACCCTAACCCTAACCCTAACCCGAACCCGAACACTAACCCTAACCCTAACCCTAACCCGTATCCTAACCCTAACCCTAACACTAACCCAAACCCGAACCCTAAACCTAACCCTAACCCTAACCCTAACCCTAACCTGAAACCGAACCCTAACCCTAACCCTAACCCTAACCCTAACCCTACCCTAAACCTAACTCGAACCCTAACCCTAAACCTAACCCGAAACCTATCCCTAACCCTAACCCTAACCCTAACTGTAACCCTAACCCGAAACCTATCCCTAACCCTAACCCTAACCCGAACCAGAACCCTAACCCGACCCTACCCTAAGCCTATCCCTAACCTGAACCCTAACCCTAACCCTAACCCTAACCCTTACCCTAACCCTTACCCTAACCCTATCCCTAACCTGAAACCTAACCCTAACCCTAACCCTAACCCGAACCCGAACACTAACCCAGCCCTAACACTAACCCGTATCCTAACCCTAACCCTAACACTAACCCAAACCCGAACCCTAAACCTAACACTAACCCTAACCCTAACCCGAACCCGAACCCTAAACCTAACCCGAAACCTAACCCGAACCCTAACCCTAACCCTAAACCTAACCCTAACCCTACCCTAAACCTAACTCGAACCCTAACCCTAAACCTAACCCAAACCCTAACCCGAACACTAACCCTAACCCTAATCCTAAGCCGAACATTAACCCTAACCCGAAACCTATCCCTAACCCTAACCCTAACCCGAACCCTAACCCGAACCCTAACCCTAACCGTCACCCTAACCCGAACCCTAACCCTAACACGAAACCTAACCCTAAACCGAACCCTAACCCTAACCCTAACCCGAACCCTAACCCTAACCGTAACCCGAACCCGAACCCTAACCCTAACCCGAACCCAAACCCTAACCCTAACCCTAACCGTACCCTAACCCTAACCCTAACCCTAACCGGAACCCTAACCCTAACCCGAACCCTAACCCGAACCCGAAACCTAACCCTAACCCGAACCCTAACCCGAACCCTAACCCGAACCCTAACCGGAACCCTAACCCTAACCCAAACCCGAACCCTAACCCTAATCCTAACCCTAACCCTAACCATAACCATAACCCTAACCCGAACCAGAACCCTAACCCGACCCTACCCTAAGCCTATCCCTAACCTGAACCCTAACCCTAACCCTAACCCTAACCCTAACCCAACCCGGACCCTAACCCTAACCGTAACCCTAACCCGAAAGCTAACCTAACCCGACCCTAACCCTAACCGTATCCCTAACCGGAAACCTAACCCTAAACCTAACCCTAACCCGAACCCGAACCCTAACGCTAACCGAAACCCTAACCCTAACCCGACCTTAACCCTAACCCTATCCCTAACCAGAACCCTAAGAGGAACCCTAACCCTAACCCAAACCTAACCATAACCCTAAGCCTAACCCCAACCCGAAACCTAAACTTAACCCTAACCCGAACCCGAACCCTAACCCTAACCCTAAACCTAACCCTAACCCTAACCCTAAACCTAACCCGAATCCAAACCCTAACCCTAACCCAAACCTAACCCTAAACCTAAATCGAACCCTAAGAGGAACCCTAACCCTAACCCTAACCCGAATGCTAACCCTAACCCGACCCTAACCCTAACCCTATCCCTAACCTGAACCCAAACCCGAACCCGAACCCGAAACCTAATCCTAACCATAACCCTAAACCTAACCCTAAACCTAACTCAAACACTAAACCTCACCCTAAACCTAAATCGAACCCTAACCCTAACACTAACCCTAACCTGAACCCAAACCCGAGCGCTAACCCGAAACCTAACCCTAACCCTAACCCGAAACCTAAACCTAACCCTAACAGAACCCTACCCCTAACACGAACCCAAACCCGAACGCGAACCCAAAATCTAACCCGAACACGAACCCTAACCCGAACCCGAACCCTTACCCTAACCCTAACACAACCCGAACCCTAACCCGAACCCGAACCCTAAAGCAAACCCGAATCCTAACCCTAACCCTAACCCTAACCCGAACACTAACCCTAACCAAACCCTAATCCGAACCCTAACCCTAACCCTAACCCTAACCCTAACCCTATCCCTAACCAGAACCCTAAGAGGAACCCTAACCCTAACCCAAACCTAACCCCAACCCGAAACCTAAACTTAACCCTAACCCGAACCCGAACCCTAACCCGAACCCTAACCCTAACCCTAACCCTAACCCGAAACCTAACCCGAAACCTAACCCTAAGCCTAACAGAACCCTACCCCTAACACGAACCCAAACCCGAACGCGAACCCAAAATCTAACCCGAACCCGAACCCTAACCCGAACCCGAACCCTTACCCCAACCCTAACCCTAACCCTAAACCTAACCCGATACCTAACCCTAACCCTAACCCTAACCCTAACCCTAACACTAACCCTAACCAAACCCTAATCCGAACCCTAACCCTACCCTAACCCCAACCCAAACACTAAACCTAACCCGAACCCAAAGCCAAACACTAACCCTAACCCAAATGATACCCGAACCCGAACCCTAACCAAAAACCGAACCCGCACCCTAACCCTAACCTGAAACCTAACCCTAATCCTTACCATAACCGGAACTCTAACCCTGAATCGAACCCTAACCCGAACCCTAAACCTAACCCTAACCCAACCCGAATCCTAACCTGAACCCTAACCCGAACCCTAACGATAACCCTAACCCTAACCCTAACCCTAACCCGAACTCTAACCCTAACCGTAACCCTAACCCGAACACTAACCCTAACCCTATCCCTAACCTTAAAGCTAACCCTAACCCGAACCCTAACCCGAACTCGAACCCTAACCTGAATTCTAACCATAACCCTAACCCGAACACTAACACTAACCCTAACCCTAACCCGAACCCGAATCCAAACCCAAACCCTAACCCAAACCTAATCCTAACCCGAAACCTGACCCAAACCCATATCCTAAACCTCACCCTAACCCTAACCCTAAACCTAACACGAAACCGAACCCGAACCCAAACCCAAAACCTCACCCTAAACCTAACCCTACGCCTAACCCGAACCCGAAACCTAACCCTAATCCGCACCCGAAACCTAACCAGAACCCTAACCCTACCCCGAACCCGAAGAGTAACCCGAACCCAAACCCGACCATTACCCTAACCCTATCCCTAACCTGAACCCTAACCCTAACCCTAACCCTAACCCTAACCCTAAACCTAACCCTAACCCTAACCCTAACCCGAACCCAAACCCTACCCCTATTCCGAACCCTAAACCTAAACCGAACCCTAACCCTAACATGAACCCACACCCGAACCCGAACCCAAAATCTAACACAAACCCAAACCCTAACCGAAACCCGAACCCTAACCCGAACCCTAACCCAACCCGAACCCTAACCCGAACCCTAAACCTAACCCTAAACCTACCCCGAATCCTAACACTAACCCGAACCCGAACCGTAACCCTAACCCTAACCCTAACCTGAACCCTAACCCTAAACCTAACCCGAACCCGAACCCTAACCCTAACCCGAACCCGAACCCTAATCCTAACCCTAACCCTAATCCGAACCCGAACCCTAACCCTAACCCTAACCCTAACTCAAACACTAAACCTCACCCTAAACCTAAATCGAACCCTAACCCTAACACTAACCCTAACCCGAACCCAAACCCGAGCGCTAACCCGAAACCTAACCCTAACCCTAACCCGAAACCTAACCCTAACCCTAACAGAACCCTACCCCTAACACGAACCCAAACCCGAACGCGAACCCAAAATCTAACCCGAACACGAACTCTAACCCGAACCCGAACCCTTACCCTAACCCTAACCCAACCCGAACCCTAACGCAAACCCGAATCCTAACCCTAACCTTAACCCTAACCCGAACACTAACCCTAACCAAACCCTAATCCGAACCCTAACCCTACCCTAACCCGAACCCTAACACTAAACCTAACCCAAACCCAAAGCCAAACACTAACCCTAACCGAAATGTTACCCGAACCCGAACCCTAACCAAAAACCGAACCCGCACCCTATCCCTAACCTTAAACCTAACCCTAACCCGAAGCCGAACCGTAACCTGAACCCTAACCATGACCCTAACCCTAACACTAACACTAACCCTAACCGTAACCCGAACCCGAATCCAAACCCTAACCCTAACCCAAACCTAATCCTAACCCTAAACCTGACCCGAACCCAAATCCTAAACCTCACCCTAACCCTAACCCTAACCTTAACCCTAAACCTAACCCGAACCCAAACCCAAAACCTCACCCTAACCCTAACCCTACCGCTAACCCGAACCCGAAACCTAACCCTAATCCGCACCCGAAACCTAACCAGAACCCTAACCCTACCCCGAACCCGAAGAGTAACCCTAACCCTAACCCGACCATTACCCTAACCCTAACCCTAACCCTAACCCTAACCCGAACCCGAACCCTAACCCTAACCCGAAACCGAACCCTAACCCTAACCCTAACCCGAACCCGAAACCGAAACCTAACCCTAACCCTAACCCTAAACCTAACCCTAACTCAAACACTAAACCTCACCCTAAACCTAAATCGAACCCTAACCCGAACCCTAACCCGAACCCGAACCCTAACCCTAACCCGAACACTAACCCTAAACCGAACCCTAACCCGAACCCTAACGATAACACTAACCCTAACCCTAACCCTAACCCGAACTCTAACCCTAACCCTAACCCGAACCCGAACACTAACCCTAACCCGACACTAACCCTAACCCTATCCCTAACCTTAAACCTAACCCTAACCCGAACCGTAACCCTAACCCAAATCCTAAACCTCACCCTAACCCTAACCCTAACCTTAACCCTAAACCTAACCCGAACCCAAACCCAAAACCTCACCCTAAACCTAACCCTACCCCTAACCCGAACCCGAAACCTAACCCTAATCCGCACCCGAAACCTAACCAGAACCCTAACCCTACCCCGAACCCGAAGAGTAACCCGAACCCAAACCCGACCATTACCCTAACCCTATCCCTAACCTGAACCCTAACCCTAACCCTAACCCGAACCCGAACACTAACCCTAACCCTAACCCTAACCCGTATCCTAACCCTAACCCTAACACTAACCCAAACCCGAACCCTAAACCTAACCCTAACCCTAAACCTAACCCTAACCTGAAACCGAACCCTAAACCTAACCCGAAACCTAACCCGAACCCTAACCCTAACCGTCACCCTAACCCGAACCCTAACCCTAACACGAAACCTAACCCTAAACCGAACCCTAACCCTAACCCTAACCCGAACCCTAAACCTAACCGTAACCCGAACCCGAACCCTAACCCTAACCCGAACCGAAACCCTAACCCTAACCCTAACCGTACCCTAACCCTAACCCTAACCCTAACCGGAACCCTAACCCTAACCCTAACCCTAACCCGAACCCGAAACCTAACCCTAACCTGAACCCTAACCCGAACCCTAACCCGAACCCTAACCGGAACCCTAACCCTAACCCAAACCCGAACCCTAACCCTAATCCTAACCCTAACCCTAACCATAACCATAACCCTAACCGGAACCAGAACCCTAACCCGACCCTACCCTAAGCCTATCCCTAACCTGAACCCTAACGCTAACCCTAACCCTAACCCTAACCCTAACCCAACCCGGACCCTAACCCTAACCGTAACCCTAACCCGAAACCTAACCTAACCCGACCCTAACCCTAACCGTATCCCTAACCGGAAACCTAACCCTAAACCTAACCCTAACCCGAACCCTAACCCTAACGCTAACCGAAACCCTAACCCTAACCCGACCTTAACCCTAACCCTATCCCTAACCAGAACCCTAAGAGGAACCCTAACCCTAACCCAAACCTAACCATAACCCTAAGCCTAACCCCAACCCGAAACCTAAACTTAACCCTAACCCGAACCCGAACCCTAACCCTAACCCTAAACCTAACCCTAACCCTAACCCTAAACCTAACCCGAATCCAAACCCTAACCCTAACCCAAACCTAACCCTAAACCTAAATCGAACCCTAAGAGGAACCCTAACCCTAACCCTAACCCGAATGCTAACCCTAACCCGACCCTAACCCTAACCCTATCCCTAACCTGAACCCAAACCCGAACCCGAACCCAAAACCTAATCCTAACCATAACCCTAAACCTAACCCTAAACCTAACTCAAACACTAAACCTCACCCTAAACCTAAATCGAACCCTAACCCTAACACTAACCCTAACCTGAACCCAAACCCGAGCGCTAACCCGAAACCTAACCCTAACCCTAACCCGAAACCTAAACCTAACCCTAACAGAACCCTACCCCTAACACGAACCCAAACCCGAACGCGAACCCAAAATCTAAACCGAACACGAACCCTAACCCGAACCCGAACCCTTACCCTAACCCTAACACAACCCGAACCCTAACCCGAACCCGAACCCTAACGCAAACCCGAATCCTAACCCTAACACTAACCCTAACCCGAACACTAACCCTAACCAAACCCTAATCCGAACCCTAACCCTAACCCTATCCCTAACCTTAAAGCTAACCCTAACCCGAACCCTAACCCGAACTCGAACCCTAACCTGAATTCTAACCATAACCCTAACCCGAACACTAACACTAACCCTAACCCTAACCCGAACCCGAATCCAAACCCTAACCCTAACCCAAACCTAATCCTAACCCGAAACCTGACCCAAACCCATATCCTAAACCTCACCCTAACCCTAACCCTAAACCTAACCCTAAACCTAACCCGAACCCAAACCCAAAACCTCACCCTAAACCTAACCCTACGCCTAACCCGAACCCGAAACCTAACCCTAATCCGCACCCGAAACCTAACCAGAACCCTAACCCTACCCCGAACCCGAAGAGTAACCCGAACCCAAACCCGACCATTACCCTAACCCTATCCCTAACCTGAACCCTAACCCTAACCCTAACCCTAACCCTAACCCTAAACCTAACCCTAACCCTAACCCTAACCCGAACCCAAACCCTACCCCTATTCCGAACCCTAAACCTAAACCGAACCCTAACCCTAACATGAACCCACACCCGAACCCGAACACAAAATCTAACACAAACCCAAACCCTAACCGAAACCCGAACCCTAACCCGAACCCTAACCCAACCCGAACCCTAACCCGAACCCTAAACCTAACCCTAACCCTACCCCGAATCCTAACACTAACCCGAACCCGAACCGTAACCCTAACCCTAACCCTAACCTGAACCCTAACCCTAAACCTAACCCGAACCCGAACCCTAACCCTAACCCGAACCCGAACCCTAATCCTAACCCTAACCCTAATCCGAACCCTAACCCTAACCCTAACCCTAACCTAACCGTACCCTAACCCTAACACTAACCCTAACCGGAACCCTAACCCTAACCCTAACCCGAACCCGAACCCTAACCCTAACCCGAACCCTAACCCGAACCCTAACCCGAACCCTAACCCGAACCCGAACCCGAACCCTAACTCGAAACCTAACCCGAACACGAACCCTAACCCTAACCCTACCCTAACCCAAACCCGAACCCTAACCCTAACCCTAACCCTAACCCGAAACTGAACCCTAACCCTAACCCTAACAGAACCCTACCCCTAACACGAACCCAAACCCGAACGCGAACCCAAAATCTAACCCGAACACGAACCCTAACCCGAACCCTTACCCTAACCCTAACCCAACCCGAACCCTAACCCGAACACGAACCCTAACCCGAACCCTAACCCGAACCCGAACCCGAACCCTAACTCGAAACCTAACCCGAACACGAATCCTAACCCTAACCCTAACACTAACCCAAACCCGAACACTAAACCTAACCCTAACCCTAACCCTAACCCGAACCCGAACCCTAAACCTAACCCGAAACCTAACCCGAACCCTAACCCTAACCCTAACCCTAACCCTACCCTAAACCTAACTCGAAACCTAACCCTAAACCTAACCCGAACCCTAACCCGAACTCTAACCCTAACCCTAATCCTAAGCCGAACATTAAACCTAACCCGAAACCTATCCCTAACCCTAACCCTAACCCGAACCGTAACCCTAACACGAAACCTAACCCTAAACCGAACCCTAACCCTAACCCTAACCCGAACCCTAACCCTAACCGTAACCCGAACCCGAACCCTAACCCTAACCCGAACCCGAACCCTAACCCTAACCCTAACCGTACCCTAACCCTAACCCTAACCCTAACCGGAACCCTAACCCTAACCCTAACCCTAACCCTAACCCGAACCCGAACCCGAACCCTAACCCTAACCCGAACCCTAACCCGAACCCTAACCCGACCCGAACCCGAACCCAACTCGAAAACTAACCCGAACACGAATCCTAACCCTAACTCTAACCCAAACCCGAACCCTAACCCTAATCCTAACCCTAACCCTAACCATAACCATAACCCTAACCAGAACCAGTACCCTAACCCGACCCTACCCTAAGCCTATCCCTAACCTGAACCCTAACCCTAACCCTAACCCTAACCCTAACACAATCCGGAACCTAACCCTAACCGTAACCCTAAACCGAAAACTAACCTAACCCGACCCTAACCCTAACCGTATCCCTAACCGGAAACCTAACCCTAACCCTAACCCTAACCCGAACCCTAACCCTAACGCTAACCGAAACCCTAACCCTAACCCGACCTTAACCCTAACCCTATCCCTAACCAGAACCCTAAGAGGAACCCTAACCCTAACCCAAACCTAACCATAACCCTAAGCCTAACCCCAACCCGAAACCTAAACTTAACCCTAACCCGAACCCGAACCTGAACCCTAACCCTAACCCTAACCCTAACCCTAACCCTAACCCTAAACCTAACCCGTCTCCAAACCCTAACCCTAACCCAAACCTAACCCTAAACCTAAATCGAACCCTAAGAGGAACCCTAACCCTAACCCTAACCCGAATGCTAACCCTAACCCGACCCTAACCCTAACCCTATCCCTAACCTGAACCCGAACCCGAACCCGAACCCGAAACCTAACCCTAACCCTAACCCTACACCTAACCCTAACTCAAACACTAAACCTCACCCTAAACCTAAATCGAACCCTAACCCTAACACTAACCCTAACCCGAACCCAAACCCGAGCGCTAACCCGAAACCTAACCCTAACCCTAACCCGAAACCTAACCCTAACCCTAACAGAACCCTACCCCTAACACGAACCCAAACCCGAACGCGAACCCAAAATCTAACCCGAACACGAACTCTAACCCGAACCCGAACCCTTACCCTAACCCTAACCCAACCCGAACCCTAACCCGAACCCGAACCCTAACGCAAACCCGAATCCTAACCCTAACCTTAACCCTAACCCGAACACTAACCCTAACCAAACCCTAATCCGAACCCTAACCCTACCCTAACCCGAACCCTAACACTAAACCTAACCCAAACCCAAAGCCAAACACTAACCCTAACCGAAATGTTACCCGAACCCGAACCATAACCAAAAACCGAACCCGCACCCTATCCCTAACCTTAAACCTAACCCTAACCCGAAGCCGAACCGTAACCTGAACCCTAACCATGACCCTAACCCTAACACTAACCCTAACCCTAACCGTAACCCGAACCCGAATCCAAACCCTAACCCTAACCCAAACCTAATCCTAACCCTAAACCTGACCCGAACCCAAACCCAAAACCTCACCCTAACCCTAACCCTACCCCTAACCCGAACCCGAAACCTAACCCTAATCCGCACCCGAAACCTAACCAGAACCCTAACCCTACCCCGAACCCGAAGAGTAACCCTAACCCTAACCCGACCATTACCCTAACCCTATCCCTAACCTGAACCCTAACCCTAACCCTAACCCTAACCCTAACCCTAACCCGAACCCTAACCCTAACCCGAACCGGAACCCTAACCCTAACCCGAAACCGAACCCTAACCCTAACCCGAACCCGAACCCAAACCCTAACCCTAACCCGAACCCTAACCCTAACCCAAACCCGAACCCGAACCCGAAACCTAACCCTAACCCTAACCCTAAACCTAACCCTAACTCAAACACTAAACCTCACCCTAAACCTAAATCGAACCCTAACCCTAACCCTAACCCTAACCCTAACCCTAACCCTAACCCGAACCCGAATCCAAACCCTAACCCTAACCCAAACCTAATCCTAACCCGAAACCTGACTCAAACCCATATCCTAAACCTCACCCTAACCCTAACCCTAAACCTAACCCTAAACCTAACCCGAACCCAAACCCAAATCCTCACCCTAAACCTAACCCTACCCCTAACCCGAACCCGAAACCTAACCCTAATCCGCACCCGAAACCTAACCAGAACCCTAACCCTACCCCGAACCCGAAGAGTAACCCGAACCCAAACCCGACCATTACCCTAACCCTATCCCTAACCTGAACCCTAACCCTAACCCTAACCCTAACCCTAACCCTAAACCTAACCCTAACCCTAACCCGAACCCGAACCCGAACCCAAACCCTACCCCTATTCCGAACCCTAAACCTAAACCGAACCCTAACCCTAACATGAACCCACACCCGAACCCGAACCCAAAATCTAACACAAACCCAAACCCTAACCCAAACCCGAACCCTAACCCGAACCCTAACCCAACCCGAACCCTAACCCGAACCCTAAACCTAACCCTAACCCTACCCCGAATCCTAACCCTAACCCTAACCCGAACCCGAACCGTAACCCTAACCCTAACCCTACCTGAACCCTAACCCTAAACCTAACCCGAACCCGAACCCTAACCCTAACCCGAACCCGAACCCTAATTCTAACCCTAAGCCTAATCCGAACCCGAACCCTAACCCTAACCCTAACCCTAACTCTACCCTAAACCTAACTCGAACCCTAACCCTAAACCTAACACGAAACCTATCCCTAAACCTAACCCTAACCCTAACTGTAACCCTAAACCGAACCCTAACCCGAACCCGAACCCTAACCCTAACCCGAAACCTAACCGTCACCCTAACCCGAACCCGAACCCTAACCGTAACACGAAACCTAACCCTAAACCGAACCCTAACCCTAACCCTAACCCGAACCCTAACCCTAACAGTAACCCGAACCCGAACCCTAACCCTAACCCGAACCAGAACCCTAACCCTAAAACTAACCGTACCCTAACCCTAACCCTAACCCTAACCCTAACCCTAACCCTAACCGGAACCCTAACCCTAACCCTAACCCGAACCCAAACCCTAACCCTAACCCGAACCCTAACCCGAACCCTAACCCGAACCCTAACCCGAACCCGAACCCGAACCCTAACTCGAAACCTAACCCGAACACGAACCCTAACCCTAACCCTAACCCTAACCCAAACCCGAACCCTAACACTAATCCTAACCCTAACCCTAACCCTAACCATAACCCTAACCCGAACCAGAACCCTAACCCGACCCTACCCTAAGCCTATCCCTAACCTGAACCCTAACCCTAACCCTAACCCTAACCCTAACCCAACCCGGACCCTAACCCTAACCGTAACCCTAACCCGAAACCTAACCCTAACCCGACCCTAACCCTAACCGTATCCCTAACCGGAAATCTAACCCTAAGCCTAACCCTAACCCGAACCCGAACCCTAACAGTAAAGCTAACCGAAACCCTAACCCTAACCCGACCTTAACCCTAACCCTATCCCTAACCAGAACCCTAAGAGGAACCCTAACCCTAACCCAAACCTAACCATAACCCTAAGCCTAACCCCAACCCGAAACCTAAACTTAACCCTAACCCGAACCCGAACCCTAACCCTAACCCTAAACCTAACCCTAACCCTAACCCTAAACCTAACCCGAATCCAAACCCTAACCCTAACCCAAACCTAACCCTAAACCTAAATCGAACCCTAAGAGGAACCCTAACCCTAACCCTAACCCGAATGCTAACCCTAACCCGACCCTAACCCTAACCCTATCCCTAACCTGAACCCGAACCCGAACCCGAAACCTAACCCTAACCCTAACCCTAAACCTAACCCTAACTCAAACACTAAACCTCACCCTAAACCTAAATCGAACCCTAACCCTAACACTAACCCTAACCCGAACCCAAACCCGAGCGCTAACCCGAAACCTAACCCTAACCCTAACCCGAAACCTAACCCTAACCCTAACAGAACCCTACCCCTAACACGAACCCAAACCCGAACGCGAACCCAAAATCTAACCCGAACACGAACCCTAACCCGAACCCGAAACCTTACCCTAACCCTAACCCAACCCGAACCCTAACCCGAACCCGAACCCTAACGCAAACCCGAATCGTAACCCTAACCCTAAACCTAACCCGAACACTAACCCTAACCAAACCCTAATCCGAACCCTAACCCTACCCTAACCCGAACCCTAACACTAAACCTAACCCAAACCCAAAGCCAAACACTAACCCTAACCGAAATGTTACCCGAACCCGAACCCTAACCAAAAACCGAACCCGCACCCTATCCCTAACCTTAAACCTAACCCTAACCCGAAGCCGAACCGTAACCTGAACCCTAACCATGACCCTAACCCTAACACTAACACTAACCCTAACCGTAACCCGAACCCGAATCCAAACCCTAACCCTAACCCAAACCTAATCCTAACCCTAAACCTGACCCGAACCCAAATCCTAAACCTCACCCTAACCCTAACCCTAACCTTAACCCTAAACCTAACCCGAACCCAAACCCAAGACCTCACCCTAAACCTAACCCTACCCCTAACCCGAAACCGAAACCTAAGCCTAATCCGCACCCGAAACCTAACCAGAACCCTAACCCTACCCCGAAGCCGAAGAGTAACCCGAACCCAAACCCGACCATTACCCTAACCCTATCCCTAACCTGAACCCTAACCCTAACCCTAACCCTAACCCGAACCCGAACACTAACCCTAACCCTAAACCTAACCCGTATCCTAACCCTAACCCTAACACTAACCCAAACCCGAACCCTAAACCTAACCCTAACCCTAACCCTAACCCGAACCCGAACCCTAAACATAACCCGAAACCTAACCCGAACCCTAACCCTAACCCTAACCCTAACCCTACCCTAAACCTAACTCGAACCCTAACCCTAAACCTAACCCGAACCCTAACCCGAACCCTAACCCGAACCCTAATCCTAAGCCGAACATTAACCCTAACCCGAAACCTATCCCTAATCCTAACCCTAACCCGAACCCTAACCCGAACCCTAACGCTAACCGTCACCCTAACCCGAACCCTAACCCTAACACGAAACCTAACCCTAAACCGAACCCTAACCCTAACCCGAACCCGAACCCTAACCCTAACCGTAACCCGAACCCGAACCCTAATCCTAACCCGAACCCGAACCCTAACCCTAACCCTAACCGTACCCTAACCCTAACCCTAACCCTAACCGGAACCCTAACCCGACCCTACCCTAAGCCTATCCCTAACCTGAACCCTAACCCTAACCCTAACCCTAACCCAACCCGGACCCTAACCCTAACCGAAACCCTAACCCGAAACCTAACCTAACCCGACCCTAACCCTAACCGTATCCCTAACCGGAAACCTAACCCTAACCCTAACCCTAACCCTAACCCGAACCCTAACCCTAACGCTAACCGAAACCCTAATCCTAACCCGACCTTAACCCTAACCCTATCCCTAACCAGAACCGTAAGAGGAACCCTAACCCTAACCCAAACCTAACCATAACCCTAAGCCTAACCCCAACCCGAAACCTAAACTTAACCCTAACCCGAACCCGAACCCTAACCCTAACCCGAAACAGAACCCTAACCCTAACCCGAACCCGAACCCTAACCCTAAACCTAACCCGAACCCTAACCCTAACCCTACCCCGAACCCGAACCCGAAACCTAACCCTAACCCTAACCCTAAACCTAACCCTAACTCAAACACTAAACCTCACCCTAAACCTAAATCGAACCCTAACCCTAACACTAACCCTAACCCGAACCCAAACCCGAGCGCTAACCCGAAACCTAACCCTAACCCTAACCCGAAACCTAATCCTAACCCTAACAGAACCCTACCCCTAACACGAACCCAAACCCGAACGCGAACCCAAAATCTAACCCGAACACGAACCCTAACCCGAACCCGAACCCTTACCCTAACCCTAACCCAACCCGAACCCTAACCCGAACCCGAGCCCTAACGCAAACCCAAATCCTAACCCTAACCCTAACCCTAACCCTAACCCTAACCCGTATCCTAACCCTAGCCCTAACACTAACCCAAACCCGAACCCTAAACCTAACCCTAACCCTAACCCTAACCCTAACACGAAACCGAACCCTAAACCTAACCCGAAACCTAACCCGAACCCTAACCCTAACCCTCACCCTAACCCTACCCTAAACCTAACTCGAACCCTAACCCTAAACCTAACCCGAAACCTATCCCTAACCCTAACCCTAACCCTAACTGTAACCCTAACCCGAAACCTATCCCTAACCCTAACCCTAACCCGAACCAGAACCCTAACCCGACCCTACCCTAAGCCTATCCCTAACCTGAACCCTAACCCTAACCCTAACCCTAACCCTAACCCAACCCGGACCCTAACCCTAACCGTAACCCTAACCCGAAACCTAACCCTAACCCGACCCTAACCCTAACCGTATCCCTAACCAGAACCCTAAGAGGAACCCTAACCCTAACCCAAACCTAACCATAACCCTAAGCCTAACCCCAACCCGAAACCTAAACTTAACCCTAACCCGAACCCGAACCCTAACCCTAACCCTAAACCTAACCCTAACCCTAACCCTAAACCTAACCCGAATCCAAACCCTAACCCTAACCCAAACCTAACCCTAAACCTAAATCGAACCCTAAGAGGAACCCTAACCCTAACCCTAACCCGAATGCTAACCCTAACCCGACCCTAACCCTAACCCTATCCCTAACCTGAACCCAAACCCGAACCCGAACCCAAAACCTAATCCTAACCATAACCCTAAACCTAACCCTAAACCTAACTCAAACACTAAACCTCACCCTAAACCTAAATCGAACCCTAACCCTAACACTAACCCTAACCTGAACCCAAACCCGAGCGCTAACCCGAAACCTAACCCTAACCCTAACCCGAAACCTAAACCTAACCCTAACAGAACCCTACCCCTAACACGAACCCAAACCCGAACGCGAACCCAAAATCTAAACCGAACACGAACCCTAACCCGAACCCGAACCCTTACCCTAACCCTAACACAACCCGAACCCTAACCCGAACCCGAACCCTAACGCAAACCCGAATCCTAACCCTAACACTAACCCTAAGCCTAACCCTAACCCTAACCCTATCCCTAACCTGAACCCTAACCCTAACCCTAACCCTAACCCTAACCCGAACCCTAACCCTAACCCGAACCGGAACCCTAACCCTAACCCGAAACCGAACCCTAACCCTAACCCGAACTCGAACCCTAACCCTAACCCTAACCCGAACCCTAACCCTAACCCTAACCCGAACCCGAACCCGAAACCTAACCCTAACCCTAACCCTAAACCTAACCCTAACTCAAACACTAAACCTCACCCTAAACCTAAATCGAACCCTAACCCTAACACTAACCCTAACCCGAACCCAAACCCGAGCGCTAACCCGAAACCTAACCCTAACCCTAACCCGAAACCTAACCCTAACCCTAACAGAACCCTACCCCTAACACGAACCCAAACCCGAACGCGAACCCAAAATCTAACCCGAACACGAACCCTAACCCGAACCCGAACCCTTACCCTTCCCTAACCCAACCCGAACCCTAACCCGAACCCGAACCCTAACGCAACCCCGAATCCTAACCCTAACCCTAACCCTAACCCTAACCCTAACCCAACCTAAACTTAACCCTAACCCTAACCCTAACCCTAACCCTAACCCTAACCGGAACCCTAACCCTAACCCTAACCCGAACCCTAACCCTAACCCAAATCCTAAACCTCACCCTAACCCTAACCCTAACCTTAACCCTAAACCTAACCCGAACCCAAACCCAAAACCTCACCCTAAACCTAACCCTACCCCTAACCCGAACCCGAAACCTAACCCTAATCCGCACCCGAAACCTAACCAGAAATCTAACCCTACCCCGAACCCGAAGAGTAACCCGAACCCAAACCCGACCATTTCCCTAACCCTATCCCTAACCTGAACCCTAACCCTAACCCTAACCCTAACCCGAACACTAACCCTAACCCTAACCCTAACCCGTATCCTAACCCTAACCCTAACACTAACCCAAACCCGAACCCTAAACCTAACCCTAACCCTAACCCTAAACCTAACCCTAACCCGAAACCGAACCCTAAACCTAACCCGAAACCTAACCCGAACCCTAACCCTAACCCTAACCCTACCCTAAACCTAACTCGAACCCTAACCCTAAACCTAACCCGAAACCTATCCCTAACCCTAACCCTAACCCTAACTGTAACCCTAACCCGAATCCTATCCCTAACCCTAACCCTAAACCTAACCCAACACGGACCATAACCCTAACCGTAACCCTAACCCGAAACCTAACACTAACCCGACCCTAACCCTAACCGTATCCCTAACCAGAAATCTAACCCTAAGCCTAACCCTAACCCGAACCCGAACCCTAACCCTAACGCTAACCGAAACCCTAACCCTAACCCGACCTTAACCCTAACCCTATCCCTAACCAGAACCCTAAGAGGAACCCTAACCCTAACCCAAACCTAACCATAACCCTAAGCCTAACCCCAACCCGAAACCTAAACTTAACCCGAACCCGAACCCGAACCCTAACGCTAACCCTAACCCTAACCCTAACCCTAACCCGAATCCAAACCCTAACCCTAACCCAAACCTAACCCTAAACCTAAATCGAACCCTAAGAGGAACCCTAACCCTAACCCTAACCCGAATGCTAACCCTAACCCGACCCTAACCCTAACCCTATCCCTAACCTGAACCCGAACCCGAACCCGAACCCGAAACCTAACCCTAACCCTAACCCTAAACCTAACCCTAACTCAAACACTAAACCTCACCCTAAACCTAAATCGAACCCTAACCCTAACACTAACCCTAACCCGAACCCAAACCCGAGCGCTAACCCGAAACCTAACCCTAACCCTAACCCGAAACCTAACCCTAACCCTAACAGAACCCTACCCCTAACACGAACTCAAACCCGAACGCGAACCCAAAATCTAACCCGAACACGAACCCTAACCCGAACCCGAACCCTTACCCTAACCCTAACCCAACCCGAACCCTATCCCGAACCGGAAACCTAACCCGAACCTGAACCCTAACCCAAACCCTAAGCCTAACCCTAACCGTAACCCTAACCCGAACCCTAACCCTAACCCTAACCCTAACACTAACCATAACACTAACCGGAAACCTAACCCGAACCCGAACCCTAACCCAAACCCTAAGCCTAACCGTAACCCTAACCCTAACCCTAACGCGAACCGGATCCCGAAACCGAAACCGAACCCTAACCCTAACCCTAACCCTAACCCTAACCCTAACGCGAACCGGATCCCGAAACCAAAACCGAACCCTAACCCTAACGCTAACCCAACCCGAACCCTAACCTAACCGTAACCCTAACCCGAAACCTAACCCTAACCCGACCCTAACCCTAACCGTATCCCTAAACGGAAACCTAACACTAACCCTAACCCTAACCCAAACCCGAACCCTAACCCTAACGCTAACCGAAACCCTAACCCTAACCCGACCTTAACCCTAACCCTATCCCTAACCAGAACCCTAAGAGGAACCCTAACCCTAACCCAAACCTAACCCCAACCCGAAACCTAAACTTAACCCTAACCCGAACCCGAACCCTAACCCGAACCCTAACCCTAACCCTAACCCTAACCCGAAACCTAACCCGAAACCTAACCCTAAGCCTAACAGAACCCTACCCCTAACACGAACCCAAACCCGAACGCGAACCCAAAATCTAACCCGAACCCGAACCCTAACCCGAACCCGAACCCTTACCCCAACCCTAACCCTAACCCTAAACCTAACCCGATACCTAACCCTAACCCTAACCCTAACCCTAACACTAACCCTAACCAAACCCTAATCCGAACCCTAACCCTACCCTAACCCCAACCCTAACACTAAACCTAACCCGAACCCAAAGCCAAACACTAACCCTAACCCAAATGATACCCGAACCCGAACCCTAACCAAAAACCGAACCCGCACCCTAACCCTAACCTGAAACCTAACCCTAATCCTTACCATAACCGGAACTCTAACCCTGAATCGAACCCTAACCCGAACCCTAAACCTAACCCTAACCCAACCCGAATCCTAACCTGAACCCTAACCCGAACCCTAACGATAACCCTAACCCTAACCCTAACCCTAACCCGAACTCTAACCCTAACCGTAACCCTAACCCGAACACTAACCCTAACCCTATCCCTAACCTTAAAGCTAACCCTAACCCGAACCCTAACCCGAACTCGAACCCTAACCTGAATTCTAACCATAACCCTAACCCGAACACTAACACTAACCCTAACCCTAACCCGAACCCGAATCCAAACCCTAACCCTAACCCAAACCTAATCCTAACCCGAAACCTGACCCAAACCCATATCCTAAACCTCACCCTAACCCTAACCCTAAACCTAACCCTAAACCTAACCCGAACCCAAACCCAAAACCTCACCCTAAACCTAACCCTACGCCTAACCCGAACCCGAAACCTAACCCTAATCCGCACCCGAAACCTAACCAGAACCCTAACCCTACCCCGAACCCGAAGAGTAACCCGAACCCAAACCCGACCATTACCCTAACCCTATCCCTAACCTGAACCCTAACCCTAACCCTAACCCTAACCCTAACCCTAAACCTAACCCTAACCCTAACCCTAACCCGAACCCAAACCCTACCCCTATTCCGAACCCTAAACCTAAACCGAACCCTAACCCTAACATGAACCCACACCCGAACCCGAACACAAAATCTAACACAAACCCAAACCCTAACCGAAACCCGAACCCTAACCCGAACCCTAACCCAACCCGAACCCTAACCCGAACCCTAAACCTAACCCTAACCCTACCCCGAATCCTAACACTAACCCGAACCCGAACCGTAACCCTAACCCTAACCCTAACCTGAACCCTAACCCTAAACCTAACCCGAACCCGAACCCTAACCCTAACCCGAACCCGAACCCTAATCCTAACCCTAACCCTAATCCGAACCCTAACCCTAACCCTAACCCTAACCTAACCGTACCCTAACCCTAACACTAACCCTAACCGGAACCCTAACCCTAACCCTAACCCGAACCCGAACCCTAACCCTAACCCGAACCCTAACCCGAACCCTAACCCGAACCCGAACCCGAACCCTAACTCGAAACCTAACCCGAACACGAACCCTAACCCTAACCCTACCCTAACCCAAACCCGAACCCTAACCCTAACCCTAACCCTAACCCGAAACTGAACCCTAACCCTAACCCTAACAGAACCCTACCCCTAACACGAACCCAAACCCGAACGCGAACCCAAAATCTAACCCGAACACGAACCCTAACCCGAACCCGAACCCTTACCCTAACCCTAACCCAACCCGAACCCTAACCCGAACCCGAACCCTAACCCGAACCCTAACCCGAACCCGAACCCGAACCCTAACTCGAAACCTAACCCGAACACGAATCCTAACCCTAACCCTAACACTAACCCAAACCCGAACACTAAACCTAACCCTAACCCTAACCCTAACCCGAACCCGAACCCTAAACCTAACCCGAAACCTAACCCGAACCCTAACCCTAACCCTAACCCTAACCCTACCCTAAACCTAACTCGAAACCTAACCCTAAACCTAACCCGAACCCTAACCCGAACTCTAACCCTAACCCTAATCCTAAGCCGAACATTAAACCTAACCCGAAACCTATCCCTAACCCTAACCCTAACCCGAACCGTAACCCTAACACGAAACCTAACCCTAAACCGAACCCTAACCCTAACCCTAACCCGAACCCTAACCCTAACCGTAACCCGAACCCGAACCCTAACCCTAACCCGAACCCGAACCCTAACCCTAACCCTAACCGTACCCTAACCCTAACCCTAACCCTAACCGGAACCCTAACCCTAACCCTAACCCTAACCCTAACCCGAACCCGAACCCGAACCCTAACCCGAACCGGAACCCTAACCCTAACCCGAAACCGAACCCTAACCCTAACCCGAACTCGAACCCTAACCCTAACCCTAACCCGAACCCTAACCCTAACCCTAACCCGAACCCGAACCCGAAACCTAACCCTAACCCTAACCCTAAACCTAACCCTAACTCAAACACTAAACCTCACCCTAAACCTAAATCGAACCCTAACCCTAACACTAACCCTAACCCGAACCCAAACCCGAGCGCTAACCCGAAACCTAACCCTAACCCTAACCCGAAACCTAACCCTAACCCTAACAGAACCCTACCCCTAACACGAACCCAAACCCGAACGCGAACCCAAAATCTAACCCGAACACGAACCCTAACCCGAACCCGAACCCTTACCCTTCCCTAACCCAACCCGAACCCTAACCCGAACCCGAACCCTAACGCAACCCCGAATCCTAACCCTAACCCTAACCCTAACCCTAACCCTAACCCAACCTAAACTTAACCCTAACCCTAACCCTAACCCTAACTCTAACCCTAACCGGAACCCTAACCCTAACCCTAACCCGAACCCTAACCCTAACCCAAATCCTAAACCTCACCCTAACCCTAACCCTAACCTTAACCCTAAACCTAACCCGAACCCAAACCCAAAACCTCACCCTAAACCTAACCCTACCCCTAACCCGAACCCGAAACCTAACCCTAATCCGCACCCGAAACCTAACCAGAAATCTAACCCTACCCCGAACCCGAAGAGTAACCCGAACCCAAACCCGACCATTTCCCTAACCCTATCCCTAACCTGAACCCTAACCCTAACCCTAACCCTAACCCGAACACTAACCCTAACCCTAACCCTAACCCGTATCCTAACCCTAACCCTAACACTAACCCAAACCCGAACCCTAAACCTAACCCTAACCCTAACCCTAAACCTAACCCTAACCCGAAACCGAACCCTAAACCTAACCCGAAACCTAACCCGAACCCTAACCCTAACCCTAACCCTACCCTAAACCTAACTCGAACCCTAACCCTAAACCTAACCCGAAACCTATCCCTAACCCTAACCCTAACCCTAACTGTAACCCTAACCCGAATCCTATCCCTAACCCTAACCCTAAACCTAACCCAACACGGACCATAACCCTAACCGTAACCCTAACCCGAAACCTAACACTAACCCGACCCTAACCCTAACCGTATCCCTAACCAGAAATCTAACCCTAAGCCTAACCCTAACCCGAACCCGAACCCTAACCCTAACGCTAACCGAAACCCTAACCCTAACCCGACCTTAACCCTAACCCTATCCCTAACCAGAACCCTAAGAGGAACCCTAACCCTAACCCAAACCTAACCATAACCCTAAGCCTAACCCCAACCCGAAACCTAAACTTAACCCGAACCCGAACCCGAACCCTAACGCTAACCCTAACCCTAACCCTAACCCTAACCCGAATCCAAACCCTAACCCTAACCCAAACCTAACCCTAAACCTAAATCGAACCCTAAGAGGAACCCTAACCCTAACCCTAACCCGAATGCTAACCCTAACCCGACCCTAACCCTAACCCTATCCCTAACCTGAACCCGAACCCGAACCCGAACCCGAAACCTAACCCTAACCCTAACCCTAAACCTAACCCTAACTCAAACACTAAACCTCACCCTAAACCTAAATCGAACCCTAACCCTAACACTAACCCTAACCCGAACCCAAACCCGAGCGCTAACCCGAAACCTAACCCTAACCCTAACCCGAAACCTAACCCTAACCCTAACAGAACCCTACCCCTAACACGAACTCAAACCCGAACGCGAACCCAAAATCTAACCCGAACACGAACCCTAACCCGAACCCGAACCCTTACCCTAACCCTAACCCAACCCGAACCCTATCCCGAACCGGAAACCTAACCCGAACCTGAACCCTAACCCAAACCCTAAGCCTAACCCTAACCGTAACCCTAACCCGAACCCTAACCCTAACCCTAACCCTAACACTAACCATAACACTAACCGGAAACCTAACCCGAACCCGAACCCTAACCCAAACCCTAAGCCTAACCGTAACCCTAACCCTAACCCTAACGCGAACCGGATCCCGAAACCGAAACCGAACCCTAACCCTAACCCTAACCCTAACCCTAACCCTAACGCGAACCGGATCCCGAAACCAAAACCGAACCCTAACCCTAACGCTAACCCAACCCGAACCCTAACCTAACCGTAACCCTAACCCGAAACCTAACCCTAACCCGACCCTAACCCTAACCGTATCCCTAAACGGAAACCTAACACTAACCCTAACCCTAACCCAAACCCGAACCCTAACCCTAACGCTAACCGAAACCCTAACCCTAACCCGACCTTAACCCTAACCCTATCCCTAACCAGAACCCTAAGAGGAACCCTAACCCTAACCCAAACCTAACCCCAACCCGAAACCTAAACTTAACCCTAACCCGAACCCGAACCCTAACCCGAACCCTAACCCTAACCCTAACCCTAACCCGAAACCTAACCCGAAACCTAACCCTAAGCCTAACAGAACCCTACCCCTAACACGAACCCAAACCCGAACGCGAACCCAAAATCTAACCCGAACCCGAACCCTAACCCGAACCCGAACCCTTACCCCAACCCTAACCCTAACCCTAAACCTAACCCGATACCTAACCCTAACCCTAACCCTAACCCTAACACTAACCCTAACCAAACCCTAATCCGAACCCTAACCCTACCCTAACCCCAACCCTAACACTAAACCTAACCCGAACCCAAAGCCAAACACTAACCCTAACCCAAATGATACCCGAACCCGAACCCTAACCAAAAACCGAACCCGCACCCTAACCCTAACCTGAAACCTAACCCTAATCCTTACCATAACCGGAACTCTAACCCTGAATCGAACCCTAACCCGAACCCTAAACCTAACCCTAACCCAACCCGAATCCTAACCTGAACCCTAACCCGAACCCTAACGATAACCCTAACCCTAACCCTAACCCTAACCCGAACTCTAACCCTAACCGTAACCCTAACCCGAACACTAACCCTAACCCTATCCCTAACCTTAAAGCTAACCCTAACCCGAACCCTAACCCGAACTCGAACCCTAACCTGAATTCTAACCATAACCCTAACCCGAACACTAACACTAACCCTAACCCTAACCCGAACCCGAATCCAAACCCTAACCCTAACCCAAACCTAATCCTAACCCGAAACCTGACCCAAACCCATATCCTAAACCTCACCCTAACCCTAACCCTAAACCTAACCCTAAACCTAACCCGAACCCAAACCCAAAACCTCACCCTAAACCTAACCCTACGCCTAACCCGAACCCGAAACCTAACCCTAATCCGCACCCGAAACCTAACCAGAACCCTAACCCTACCCCGAACCCGAAGAGTAACCCGAACCCAAACCCGACCATTACCCTAACCCTATCCCTAACCTGAACCCTAACCCTAACCCTAACCCTAACCCTAACCCTAAACCTAACCCTAACCCTAACCCTAACCCGAACCCAAACCCTACCCCTATTCCGAACCCTAAACCTAAACCGAACCCTAACCCTAACATGAACCCACACCCGAACCCGAACACAAAATCTAACACAAACCCAAACCCTAACCGAAACCCGAACCCTAACCCGAACCCTAACCCAACCCGAACCCTAACCCGAACCCTAAACCTAACCCTAACCCTACCCCGAATCCTAACACTAACCCGAACCCGAACCGTAACCCTAACCCTAACCCTAACCTGAACCCTAACCCTAAACCTAACCCGAACCCGAACCCTAACCCTAACCCGAACCCGAACCCTAATCCTAACCCTAACCCTAATCCGAACCCTAACCCTAACCCTAACCCTAACCTAACCGTACCCTAACCCTAACACTAACCCTAACCGGAACCCTAACCCTAACCCTAACCCGAACCCGAACCCTAACCCTAACCCGAACCCTAACCCGAACCCTAACCCGAACCCTAACCCGAACCCGAACCCGAACCCTAACTCGAAACCTAACCCGAACACGAACCCTAACCCTAACCCTACCCTAACCCAAACCCGAACCCTAACCCTAACCCTAACCCTAACCCGAAACTGAACCCTAACCCTAACCCTAACAGAACCCTACCCCTAACACGAACCCAAACCCGAACGCGAACCCAAAATCTAACCCGAACACGAACCCTAACCCGAACCCGAACCCTTACCCTAACCCTAACCCAACCCGAACCCTAACCCGAACCCGAACCCTAACCCGAACCCTAACCCGAACCCGAACCCGAACCCTAACTCGAAACCTAACCCGAACACGAATCCTAACCCTAACCCTAACACTAACCCAAACCCGAACACTAAACCTAACCCTAACCCTAACCCTAACCCGAACCCGAACCCTAAACCTAACCCGAAACCTAACCCGAACCCTAACCCTAACCCTAACCCTAACCCTACCCTAAACCTAACTCGAAACCTAACCCTAAACCTAACCCGAACCCTAACCCGAACTCTAACCCTAACCCTAATCCTAAGCCGAACATTAAACCTAACCCGAAACCTATCCCTAACCCTAACCCTAACCCGAACCGTAACCCTAACACGAAACCTAACCCTAAACCGAACCCTAACCCTAACCCTAACCCGAACCCTAACCCTAACCGTAACCCGAACCCGAACCCTAACCCTAACCCGAACCCGAACCCTAACCCTAACCCTAACCGTACCCTAACCCTAACCCTAACCCTAACCGGAACCCTAACCCTAACCCTAACCCTAACCCTAACCCGAACCCGAACCCGAACCCTAACCCTAACCCGAACCCTAACCCGAACCCTAACCCGAACCCGAACCCGAACCCAACTCGAAAACTAACCCGAACACGAATCCTAACCCTAACTCTAACCCAAACCCGAACCCTAACCCTAATCCTAACCCTAACCCTAACCATAACCATAACCCTAACCCGAACCAGTACCCTAACCCGACCCTACCCTAAGCCTATCCCTAACCTGAACCCTAACCCTAACCCTAACCCTAACCCTAACACAATCCGGAACCTAACCCTAACCGTAACCCTAACCCGAAAACTAACCTAACCCGACCCTAACCCTAACCGTATCCCTAACCGGAAACCTAACCCTAACCCTAACCCTAACCCGAACCCTAACCCTAACGCTAACCGAAACCCTAACCCTAACCCGACCTTAACCCTAACCCTATCCCTAACCAGAACCCTAAGAGGAACCCTAACCCTAACCCAAACCTAACCATAACCCTAAGCCTAACCCCAACCCGAAACCTAAACTTAACCCTAACCCGAACCCGAACCTGAACCCTAACCCTAACCCTAACCCTAACCCTAACCCTAACCCTAAACCTAACCCGTCTCCAAACCCTAACCCTAACCCAAACCTAACCCTAAACCTAAATCGAACCCTAAGAGGAACCCTAACCCTAACCCTAACCCGAATGCTAACCCTAACCCGACCCTAACCCTAACCCTATCCCTAACCTGAACCCGAACCCGAACCCGAACCCGAAACCTAACCCTAACCCTAACCCTACACCTAACCCTAACTCAAACACTAAACCTCACCCTAAACCTAAATCGAACCCTAACCCTAACACTAACCCTAACCCGAACCCAAACCCGAGCGCTAACCCGAAACCTAACCCTAACCCTAACCCGAAACCTAACCCTAACCCTAACAGAACCCTACCCCTAACACGAACCCAAACCCGAACGCGAACCCAAAATCTAACCCGAACACGAACTCTAACCCGAACCCGAACCCTTACCCTAACCCTAACCCAACCCGAACCCTAACCCGAACCCGAACCCTAACGCAAACCCGAATCCTAACCCTAACCTTAACCCTAACCCGAACACTAACCCTAACCAAACCCTAATCCGAACCCTAACCCTACCCTAACCCGAACCCTAACACTAAACCTAACCCAAACCCAAAGCCAAACACTAACCCTAACCGAAATGTTACCCGAACCCGAACCATAACCAAAAACCGAACCCGCACCCTATCCCTAACCTTAAACCTAACCCTAACCCGAAGCCGAACCGTAACCTGAACCCTAACCATGACCCTAACCCTAACACTAACCCTAACCCTAACCGTAACCCGAACCCGAATCCAAACCCTAACCCTAACCCAAACCTAATCCTAACCCTAAACCTGACCCGAACCCAAATCCTAAACCTCACCCTAACCCTAACCCTAACCTTAACCCTAAACCTAACCCGAACCCAAACCCAAAACCTCACCCTAACCCTAACCCTACCCCTAACCCGAAGCCGAAACCTAACCCTAATCCGCACCCGAAACCTAACCAGAACCCTAACCCTACCCCGAACCCGAAGAGTAACCCTAACCCTAACCCGACCATTACCCTAACCCTATCCCTAACCTGAACCCTAACCCTAACCCTAACCCTAACCCTAACCCGAACCCTAACCCTAACCCGAACCGGAACCCTAACCCTAACCCGAAACCGAACCCTAACCCTAACCCGAACCCGAACCCAAACCCTAACCCTAACCCGAACCCTAACCCTAACCCAAACCCGAACCCGAACCCGAAACCTAACCCTAACCCTAACCCTAAACCTAACCCTAACTCAAACACTAAACCTCACCCTAAACCTAAATCGAACCCTAACCCTAACCCTAACCCTAACCCTAACCCTAACCCTAACCCTAACACCTAACACTAACCCTAACCAAACCCTAATCCGAACCCTAACCCTAACCCTAACCCTAACCCTAACCCTAACCCGCACCCTAACCCTAACCTGAAACCTAACCCTAACCCTAACCATAACTGGAACTCTAACCCTGAATCGAACCCTAACCCGAACCCTAAACCTAACCCTAACCCAACCCGAATACTAACCTGAACCCTAACCCGAACCCTAACGATAACCCTAACCCTAACCCTAACCCTAACCCTAACCCGAACTCTAACCCTAACCGTAACCCTAACCCGAACACTAACCCCAACCCGACACTAACCGTAACCCTATCCCTAACCTTAAAGCTAACCCTAACCCGAACCCTAACCAGAACTCGAACCCTAACCTGAACCCTAACCATAACCCTAACCCGAACACTAACACTAACCCTAACCCTAACCCGAACCCGAATCCAAACCCTAACCCTAACCCAAACCTAATCCTAACCCGAAACCTGACTCAAACCCATATCCTAAACCTCACCCTAACCCTAACCCTAAACCTAACCCTAAACCTAACCCGAACCCAAACCCAAATCCTCACCCTAAACCTAACCCTACCCCTAACCCGAACCCGAAACCTAACCCTAATCCGCACCCGAAACCTAACCAGAACGCTAACCCTACCCCGAACCCGAAGAGTAACCCGAACCCAAACCCGACCATTACCCTAACCCTATCCCTAACCTGAACCCTAACCCTAACCCGAACCCTAACCCAACCCGAACCCTAACCCGAACCCTAAACCTAACCCTAACCCTACCCCGAATCCTAACCCTAACCCTAACCCGAACCCGAACCGTAACCCTAACCCTAACCCTACCTGAACCCTAACCCTAAACCTAACCCGAACCCGAACCCTAACCCTAACCCGAACCCGAACCCTAATTCTAACCCTAAGCCTAATCCGAACCCGAACCCTAACCCTAACCCTAACCCTAACTCTACCCTAAACCTAACTCGAACCCTAACCCTAAACCTAACCCGAAACCTATCCCTAAACCTAACCCTAACCCTAACTGTAACCCTAAACCGAACCCTAACCCGAACCCGAACCCTAACCCTAACCCGAAACCTAACCGTCACCCTAACCCGAACCCGAACCCTAACCGTAACACGAAACCTAACCCTAAACCGAACCCTAACCCTAACCCTAACCCGAACCCTAACCCTAACAGTAACCCGAACCCGAACCCTAACCCTAACCCGAACCAGAACCCTAACCCTAAAACTAACCGTACCCTAACCCTAACCCTAACCCTAACCCTAACCCTAACCGGAACCCTAACCCTAACCCTAACCCGAACCCAAACCCTAACCCTAACCCGAACCCTAACCCGAACCCTAACCCGAACCCTAACCCGAACCCGAACCCGAACCCTAACTCGAAACCTAACCCGAACACGAACCCTAACCCTAACCCTAACCCTAACCCAAACCCGAACCCTAACACTAATCCTAACCCTAACCCTAACCCTAACCATAACCCTAACCCGAACCAGAACCCTAACCCGACCCTACCCTAAGCCTATCCCTAACCTGAACCCTAACCCTAACCCTAACCCTAACCCTAACCCAACCCGGACCCTAACCCTAACCGTAACCCTAACCCGAAACCTAACCCTAACCCGACCCTAACCCTAACCGTATCCCTAACCGGAAATCTAACCCTAAGCCTAACCCTAACCCGAACCCGAACCCTAACACTAAAGCTAACCGAAACCCTAACCCTAACCCGACCTTAACCCTAACCCTATCCCTAACCAGAACCCTAAGAGGAACCCTAACCCTAACCCAAACCTAACCATAACCCTAAGCCTAACCCCAACCCGAAACCTAAACTTAACCCTAACCCGAACCCGAACCCTAACCCTAACCCTAAACCTAACCCTAACCCTAACCCTAAACCTAACCCGAATCCAAACCCTAACCCTAACCCAAACCTAACCCTAAACCTAAATCGAACCCTAAGAGGAACCCTAACCCTAACCCTAACCCGAATGCTAACCCTAACCCGACCCTAACCCTAACCCTATCCCTAACCTGAACCCGAACCCGAACCCGAAACCTAACCCTAACCCTAACCCTAAACCTAACCCTAACTCAAACACTAAACCTCACCCTAAACCTAAATCGAACCCTAACCCTAACACTAACCCTAACCCGAACCCAAACCCGAGCGCTAACCCGAAACCTAACCCTAACCCTAACCCGAAACCTAACCCTAACCCTAACAGAACCCTACCCCTAACACGAACCCAAACCCGAACGCGAACCCAAAATCTAACCCGAACACGAACCCTAACCCGAACCCGAAACCTTACCCTAACCCTAACCCAACCCGAACCCTAACCCGAACCCGAACCCTAACGCAAACCCGAATCGTAACCCTAACCCTAAACCTAACCCGAACACTAACCCTAACCAAACCCTAATCCGAACCCTAACCCTACCCTAACCCGAACCCTAACACTAAACCTAACCCAAACCCAAAGCCAAACACTAACCCTAACCCAAATGTTACCCGAACCCGAACCCTAACCAAAAACCGAACCCGCACCCTATCCCTAACCTTAAACCTAACCCTAACCCGAAGCCGAACCGTAACCTGAACCCTAACCATGACCCTAACCCTAACACTAACACTAACCCTAACCGTAACCCGAACCCGAATCCAAACCCTAACCCTAACCCAAACCTAATCCTAACCCTAAACCTGACCCGAACCCAAATCCTAAACCTCACCCTAACCCTAACCCTAACCTTAACCCTAAACCTAACCCGAACCCAAACCCAAGACCTCACCCTAAACCTAACCCTACCCCTAACCCGAAACCGAAACCTAAGCCTAATCCGCACCCGAAACCTAACCAGAACCCTAACCCTACCCCGAAGCTGAAGAGTAACCCGAACCCAAACCCGACCATTACCCTAACCCTATCCCTAACCTGAACCCTAACCCTAACCCTAACCCTAACCCGAACCCGAACACTAACCCTAACCCTAACCCTAACCCGTATCCTAACCCTAACCCTAACACTAACCCAAACCCGAACCCTAAACCTAACCCTAACCCTAACCCTAACCCGAACCCGAACCCTAAACATAACCCGAAACCTAACCCGAACCCTAACCCTAACCCTAACCCTAACCCTACCCTAAACCTAACTCGAACCCTAACCCTAAACCTAACCCGAACCCTAACCCGAACCCTAACCCGAACCCTAATCCTAAGCCGAACATTAACCCTAACCCGAAACCTATCCCTAATCCTAACCCTAACCCGAACCCTAACCCGAACCCTAACGCTAACCGTCACCCTAACCCGAACCCTAACCCTAACACGAAACCTAACCCTAAACCGAACCCTAACCCTAACCCTAACCCGAACCCTAACCCTAACCGTAACCCGAACCCGAACCCTAACCCTAACCCGAACCCGAACCCTAACCCTAACCCTAACCGTACCCTAACCCTAACCCTAACCCTAACCCTAACCGGAACCCTAACCCGACCCTACCCTAAGCCTATCCCTAACCTGAACCCTAACCCTAACCCTAACCCTAACCCAACCCGGACCCTAACCCTAACCGAAACCCTAACCCGAAACCTAACCTAACCCGACCCTAACCCTAACCGTATCCCTAACCGGAAACCTAACCCTAACCCTAACCCTAACCCTAACCCGAACCCTAACCCTAACGCTAACCGAAACCCTAATCCTAACCCGACCTTAACCCTAACCCTATCCCTAACCAGAACCGTAAGAGGAACCCTAACCCTAACCCAAACCTAACCATAACCCTAAGCCTAACCCCAACCCGAAACCTAAACTTAACCCTAACCCGAACCCGAACCCTAACCCTAACCCGAAACAGAACCCTAACCCTAACCCGAACCCGAACCCTAACCCTAAACCTAACCCGAACCCTAACCCTAACCCTACCCCGAACCCGAACCCGAAACCTAACCCTAACCCTAACCCTAAACCTAACCCTAACTCAAACACTAAACCTCACCCTAAACCTAAATCGAACCCTAACCCTAACACTAACCCTAACCCGAACCCAAACCCGAGCGCTAACCCGAAACCTAACCCTAACCCTAACCCGAAACCTAATCCTAACCCTAACAGAACCCTACCCCTAACACGAACCCAAACCCGAACGCGAACCCAAAATCTAACCCGAACACGAACCCTAACCCGAACCCGAACCCTTACCCTAACCCTAACCCAACCCGAACCCTAACCCGAACCCGAGCCCTAACGCAAACCCAAATCCTAACCCTAACCCTAACCCTAACCCTAACCCTAACCCGTATCCTAACCCTAGCCCTAACACTAACCCAAACCCGAACCCTAAACCTAACCCTAACCCTAACCCTAACCCTAACACGAAACCGAACCCTAAACCTAACCCGAAACCTAACCCGAACCCTAACCCTAACCCTCACCCTAACCCTACCCTAAACCTAACTCGAACCCTAACCCTAAACCTAACCCGAAACCTATCCCTAACCCTAACCCTAACCCTAACTGTAACCCTAACCCGAAACCTATCCCTAACCCTAACCCTAACCCGAACCAGAACCCTAACCCGACCCTACCCTAAGCCTATCCCTAACCTGAACCCTAACCCTAACCCTAACCCTAACCCTAACCCAACCCGGACCCTAACCCTAACCGTAACCCTAACCCGAAACCTAACCCTAACCCGACCCTAACCCTAACCGTATCCCTAACCAGAACCCTAAGAGGAACCCTAACCCTAACCCAAACCTAACCATAACCCTAAGCCTAACCCCAACCCGAAACCTAAACTTAACCCTAACCCGAACCCGAACCCTAACCCTAACCCTAACCCTAACCCTAAACCTAACCCGAATCCAAACCCTAACCCTAACCCAAACCTATCCCTAAACCTAAATCGAACCCTAAGAGGAACCCTAACCCTAACCCTAACCCGAATGCTAACCCTAACCCGACCCTAACCCTAACCCTATCCCTAACCTGAACCCGAACCCGAACCCGAACCCGAAACCTAACCCTAACCCTAACCCTAAACCTAACCCTAACTCAAACACTAAACCTCACCCTAAACCTAAATCGAACCCTAACCCTAACACTAACCCTAACCCGAACCCAAACCCGAGCGCTAACCCGAAACCTAACCCTAACCCTAACCCGAAACCTAACCCTAACCCTAACAGAACCCTACCCCTAACACGAACCCAAACCCGAACGCGAACCCAAAATCTAACCCGAACACGAACCCTAACCCGAACCCGAACCCTTACCCTAACCCTAACCCAACCGGAACCCTAACCCGAACCCGAACCCTAACGCAAACCCGAATCCTAACCCTAACCTTAACCCTAACCCGAACACTAACCCTAACCAAACCCTAATCCGAACCCTAACCCTACCCTAACCCGAACCCTAACACTAAACCTAACCCAAACCCAAAGCCAAACACTAACCCTAACCGAAATGTTACCCGAACCCGAACCCTAACCAAAAACCGAACCCGCACCCTACCCTAACCTTAAACCTAACCCTAACCCGAAGCCGAACCGTAACCTGAACCCTAACCATGACCCTAACCCTAACACTAACACTAACCCTAACCGTAACCCGAACCCGAATCCAAACCCTAACCCTAACCCAAACCTAATCCTAACCCTAAACCTGACCCGAACCCAAATCCTAAACCTCACCCTAACCCTAACCCTAACCTTAACCCTAAACCTAACCAGAACCCAAACCCAAAACCTCACCCTAACCCTAACCCTACCGCTAACCCGAACCCGAAACCTAACCCTAATCCGCACCCGAAACCTAACCAGAACCCTAACCCTACCCCGAAACCGAAGAGTAACCCTAACCCTAACCCGACCATTACCCTAACCCTAACCCTAACCCTAACCCTAACCCGAACCCTAACCCTAACCCGAACCGGAACCCTAACCCTAACCCGAAACCGAACCCTAACCCTAACCCGAACCCGAACCCTAACCCTAACCCGAACCCTAAACCTAACCCTAACCCGAACCCGAACCCGAAACCTAACCCTAACCCTAACCCTAAACCTAACCCTAACTCAAACACTAAACCTCACCCTAAACCTAAATCGAACCCTAACCCGAACCCTAACCCGAACCCGAACCCTAACCCTAACCCGAACACTAACCCAGAACCTAACCCTAACCCTAACCCTAACCCTAACCGGAAACCTAACCCTAACCCTAACCCTAACCCTAACACGAACCCTAACCCTAAACCCTAAACCTAACCCTAACCCTAACCCGAACCTGAACCCGAACCCGAACCCGAACCCAAACCTGAACCCGAAACCTAACCCTAACCCTAACCCTAAACCAAACACTAACCCGAACCCTAAAACGAACCCTAACCCTAACCCTAACCCTAACCCGATCCCTAATGCGGAACCTAACCCTAACCCTAACCCTAACCAGAAACCTAACCCTAACCCTAACCCTAACCCGAACACTAATGCGGAACCTAACCCTAACCATAAGCCTAACCCTAACCAGAAACCTAACCCTAACCCTAACCCTAACCCGATCCCTAACCCTAACCCGAACCCGAACCCTAACTCCTACTCGAACCCTAACCCGAAACCTAACCCGAACCCTAACCCTAACCCTATCCTAACCCTAACCCGAAACCGAACCCTAACCCGAACCCTAACCCTAACCCTAACCCTAAACCTACCCGAACACTAACCCTAACCCTAACCCTAACCCTAACCCTAACCCGAACCCTAACCCTAACCCTAACCCTAACCCTAACCCTAACCCTAAACCGACCCTAAACCTAACCCTAACACTAACCCTAACCCTAACCCTAACCGTAACCCTAACCGTAACCCTAACCCGAAACCTAACCCTAACCCGACCCTAAGCCGAACCCTAACCCGAACCCTAACGCTAACCCAAACACTAACCCTAACCCTAACCCTAACCCTAACCCTAACCCGAACCCGAACCCTAACCCTAACCCTAACCCTAACCCAAACCCTAAACCGAACCTTAACCGTAACCCTAACCCTAAACCGAACCCTAACCCAAACCCTAACCCGAATCCTAACCCTAATCCGAAACCTAACCCTAACCCTAACCTGAAACCTAACCCAAACCCTAAGCCTAACTCTAAACCTAACCCTAACCCTAAACCGAAACTGAACCCGAACCCTAACCCGAACCCGAACCCGACCCTAACCCTAACCCTAACCCGAACCCTAACGCTAACCCAAACCCTAACCCTAACCCTAACCCTAACCCGAACCCTAACCCTAACCCGAAAACTAACATTAACCCGAACCCGAAACCGAACGCGAACCCGAAACCTAACCCTAACTCGAACCTGAACCCGAACCCGAACACTAACCCGAACCCGAAAACGAACCCGAACCCGTACACGAACCCGAACCCGAACCAGAAATCGAACCCTAACCCTAACCCTGACCCTAAACCCTAACCCGAACCCTAACCCGAACCCGAACCCGAACACTAACCCTAACCCTAAACCCTAACCCGAACTCTAACCCGAACCCGAAACCTAAACCTAACCCGAACCCTAACCCAAAAGCACAGGGACGAGTAGAGGGGCTTAAACCATGCCTGGGCAATGTTGTTTCTTACACCTGGGTGTGTGGCATTTTGTGTACCTGGCTACCACCCCTTGGGATAGGTTTTCCACAGCAAGAGCATATTGTTCATCGGAAGCCGTTTTGGCCCCAGGGTGTCTCCGGGCTGTGTTCCTTGGGGTGAACTCCTGCTAGCAAAATCGCCGTGATGAGGGAAGGGCTCAGACTGTGCCTGGGCCCTGTGGTCTCTTCCAGGTCAGTGTAGGGCCTTTCCTTCACCTTGCCACAGGCACTTGTGAGCATGTCTGCATGTGGGGAAAGACTTTCTCGGGGGAGGCCGGTTTTTGTCAAACGGGTCCCAGTGCTCTGCTCCTCTCTTTTCACTCCTGCTGCCAGAAGCCCAGGGAGGATGGGAGGGCTTAGAACATGGCTGGGCACTGTGGTTTCTTCCAGAGAAGGGGATGGCATTTGCATTACCTTGCCACCAGCCCTTGGGATAGGGTCTGCACCTCAGGAAAACTGTTTCCGTGCGAAGCCAGCTCTTTGCCCAACGGGTCTCAGGGCCGTCACCCTCAGGTGTCCCTCCGGCTCCCCAAAGCACAGGGACGAGGTGAGGGCCTAGACCATGCCTGGGCTATGTTGTTTCTTTCACCTGGGTGTGTTGCATTTTGTGTAGCTGGCTACCACCCCTTGGGATAAGTTTTCCACAGAAAGAGCATATTGTTCCTCGGAAGCCGATTGGCCCCAGGGGTCTCCGGGCTGTGTTCGTTGGGGTTGAACTCCTACTAGCAAAAGCGCCGGGATGAGGAAAGGGCTCAAACTGTGCTTCGGCCCTGTGGTCTCTTCCAGGTCAGTGTAGGGACTTTCCTTCCCCTGCCACAGGCACTTGGGAGCATGTCTGCACGTGGAGAAAGACTTTGTCGGGGGAGGCCAGTTTTTGTCAAACGGGTCCCAGTGCTGTGCTCCTCTCTTTTCACTCCTGCTGCCTGAAGCCCAGTGAGGATGGGAGGGCTTAGCACATGGCTGGGCACTGTGGTTTCTTCCAGAGAAGTGAATGGCATTTGCTTTCCCTTGCCACAACCACTTGTGAGAGTGTCTGCACCTCAGGAAAACTGTTTCCGTGGGAAGCCGGCTTTTTGCCCAACGGGTCTCAGGGCCATGGGCCTCGGGTGTCCCTGCGGCTCCCCAAAGCACAGGGACGAGGTGAGGGCCTAGACCATGCCTGGGCAATGTTGTTTCTTACACCTGGGTGTGTGGCATTTTGTGTAGCTGGCTACCACCCCTTGGGATAGGTTTTCCACAGCAAGAGCATGTTGTTCGTCGGAAGCCGTTTTGTCCCCAGGGTGTCTCCGGGCTGGGTTCGTTGGGGTTGAACTCCTGCTAGCAAACTCGCCGGGATGAGGGAAGGGCTCAGACTGTGCCTGGGCCCTGTGGTCTCTTCCAGTTCAGTGTAGGGCATTTCCTTCACCTTGCCACAGGCACTTGGGAGCATGTCTGCACGTGGGGAAAGACTTTCTCAGGGGACGCCGGTTTTTGTCAAACGGGTCCCAGTGCTGTGCTCCTCTCTTTTCACTCCTGCTGCCAGAAGCCCAGTGAGGATGGGAGGGCCGAGCACATGGTTGGGAACTGTGGTTTCTTCAAGAGAAGTGGATGGCACTTGCTTTCCCTTGCCACAACCACTTGTGAGAGGGTCTTCACCTCAGGAAAACTGTTTCCATGGGAAGCCGGCTTTTTGCCCAACGGGTCTCAGGGCCGTCGCCCTCGGGTGTCCCTCCGGCTCCCCAAAGCACAGGGACGAGGTGAGGGGCCTAGACCTTGCCTGGGCAATGTTGTTTCTTACACCAGGGTGTATGGCATTTTGTGTAGCTGGCTACCACCCCTTGATATAGGTTTTCAACAGCAAGAGCATATTGTTCGTCGGAAGCCGTTTGGGCCTCCTGAGGGTGTTCGGGCTGGGTTCGTTGGGTTTGAACTCCTGCTAGCAAAACCGGCAGGATGAGGGAAGGGCTCAGACGGTGCCTGGGCCCTGTGGTCTCTTCCAGGTCAGTGTAGGGCCTTTCCTTCACCTTGACACAGGCACTTGGGAGCATGTCTGCACGTGGGGGAAGACTTTCTCGGGGGAGGCCGGTTTTTGTCAAACGGGTCTGAGTGCTGTGCTCCTCTCTTTTCACTCCTGCTGCCAGAAGCCCAGTGAGATTGGGAGGGCCTAGCACATGGCTGGGAACTGTGGTTTCTTCCATAGAAGTGGAAGGCATTTGCTTTCCCTTGCCACAAACACTTGTGAGAGGGTCTGCACCTCAAGAAAACTGTTTCCGTGGGAATCCGGATTTTTGCCCAACGGGTCTCAGGGCCGTGGGCCTCGGGTGTCCCTCCGGCTCTCCAAAGCACAGGGACGAGGTGAGGGGCCTAGACCATGCCTTGGCAATGTTGTTTCTTACACGTGGGTGTGTGACATTTCGTGTAGCTGGCTACCACTCCTTCGGATAGGTTTTCCACAGCAAGAGCATATTGTTCGTCAGAAGCCGTTTGGGCCCCCGGGGGTCTCCGGGCTGGGTTCGTTGGGGTTGAACTCCTGCTAGCAAAACCGCCGGGATGAGGGAAGGGCTCAGACTGTCCCTGGGCCCTGTGGTCTCTTCCAGGTCAGTGTAGGGCCTTTCCTTCACCTTCCCACAGGCACTTGGGAGCGTGTCTGCACGTGGAGAAAGACTTTCTCGGGGGAGGCCGGTTTTTGTCAAACGGGTCCCAGTGCTGTGCTCCTCTCTTTTCACTCCTGCTGCCAGTAGCCCAGTGAGGTGAGAGGGCTTAGCACATGGCTGGGCACTGTGGTTTCTTCCACAGAAGTGGATGGCATTTTCTTTCCCTTGCCACAACCACTTGTGAGAGGGTCTGCACCTCAGGAAAACTGTTTCCGTGGGAAGCCGGCTTTTTGCCCAACGGGTCTCAGGGCCATGGTCCTCGGGTGTCCCTCCAGCCCTCAAAGCACAGGGACGAGGTGAGGGGCCTAGACCATGCCTGGGCAATGTTGTTTCTTACACCTGGGTGTGTGGCATTTTGTGTAGCTGGCTACTACCCCTTGGGATAGGTTTTCCACAGCAAGAGCATGTTGTTCGTCGGAAGCCGTTTGGACCCCCCGAGGGTGTTCGGGCTGGGTTCGTTGGGGTTGAACTCCTGCTAGCAAACGCGCCGGCATGAGGGAAGGGCTTAAACTTTGCCTGGGCCCTGTCGTCTCTTCCAGGTCAGTGTGGGGCCTTTCCTTCCCCTGCCACAGGCACTTGGGAGCATGTCTGCACGTGGAGAAAGACTTTCTCGGGGGAGGCTGGTTTTTGTCAAACGGGTTCCAGTGCTGTGCTCCTCTCTTTTCACTCCTGCTGCCAGAAGCCCAGTGAGGATGGGAGGGCTTAGCACATGCTGGGCACTGTGGTTTCTTCCAGAGAAGTGGATGGCATTTGCTTTCCCTTGCCACAACCACTTGTGAGAGTGTCTGCACCTCAAGAAAACTGTTTCCGTGGGAAGCCGGCTTTTTGCCCAACGGGTCTCAGGGCCGTGGGCCTCGGGTGTCCCTCCGGCTCCCCAAGGCACCGGGACGTGGTGAGGGGCCTAGACCACGCCTGGGCAATGTTGTTTCTTACACCTGGGTGTGTGGCATTTTGTGTACCTGGCTATTACCCCTTGGGATAGGTTTTCCACAGCAAGAGCATATTGTTCGTCGGAAGCCGTTTTGGCCCCAGGGGGTCTCTGGGCTGGGTTCATTGGGGTTGTACTCTTGCTAGGAAAACCACCGGGATGCGGGAAGGGAGCAGACTGTGCCTGGGCCCTGTGGTCCCTTCAGGTCAGTGTAGGGCCTTTCCTTCACCTTGCCACAGGCACCAGGGAGCAGGTCTGCACGAGGGGAAAGACTTTCTCGGGGGAGGCCGGTTTTTGTCAAACGGGTCCCAGTGCTGTGCTCCTCTCTTTTCACTCCTGCTGCCAGAAGCCCAGTGAGGATGGGAGGGCCTAGCACATGGCTGGGCACTGTGGTTTCTTCCATAGAAGTGGATGGCATTTGCTTTCCCTTGCCACAACCACTTGTGAGCGGGTCTGCACCTCAGGAAAACTGTTTCCGTGGGACGCCGGCTTTTTGCCCAACGGGTCTCAGGGCCGTGGGCCTCGGGTGTGCCTCCGGGACCCTAAAGCACAGGGACGAGGTCAGGGCCTAGACCATGCCTGGGCAATGTTGTTTCTTACACCTGGGTGTGTGGCATTTTGTGTAGCTGGCTACCACCCCTTGGGATAGGTTTTACACAGCAAGAGCATATTGTTCCTCGGAAGCCGTTTTGGCCCCAGCTGGTCTCTGGGCTGGTTTCATTGGGGTTGAACTCCTGTTAGCAAAACCGCCGGCATGAGGGAAGGGCTTAAACTTTGCCTGGGCCCTGTCGTCTCTTCCAGGTCAGTGTAGGGCCTTTCCTTCCCCTGCCACAGGCACTTGGGAGCATGTCTGCACGTGGAGAAAGACTTTCTCGGGGGAGGCCGGTTTTTGTCAAACGGGTTCCAGTGCTGTGCTCCTCTCTTTTCACTCCTGCTGCCAGAAGCCCAGTGAGGATGGGAGGGCCTAGCACATGGCTGGGCACTGTGGTTTCTTCCAGAGAAGTGGATGGCATTTGCTTTCCCTTGCCACAACCACTTGTGAGAGTGTCTGCACCTCAGGAAAACTGTTTCCGTGGGAAGCCGGCTTTTTGCCCAACGGGTCTCAGCGCCGTGGGCCTCGGGTGTCCCTCCGGGACCCCAAAGCACCGGGACGAGGTGAGGGGCCTAGACCACGCCTGGGCAATGTTGTTTCTTACACCTGGGTGTGTGGCATTTTGTGTAGCTGGCTACCACCCCTTGGGATAGGTTTTCCACCGCAAGAGCATATTGTTCGTCGGAAGCCGTTTGCGCCCCCCGAGGGTGTTCGGGCTGGGTTCGTTGGGGTTGAACTCCTGCTAGCAAAACCGCCGGGATGAGGGAAGGGCTCAGACTGTCCCTGGGCCCTGTGGTCTCTTCCAGGTCAGTGTAGGGCCTTTCCTTCACCTTCCCACAGGCACTTGGGAGCGTGTCTGCACGTGGAGAAAGACTTTCTCGGGGGAGGCCGGTTTTTGTCAAACGGGTCCCAGTGCTGTGCTCCTCTCTTTTCACTCCTGCTGCCAGTAGCCCAGTGAGGTGGGAGGGCTTAGCACATGGCTGGGCACTGTGGTTTGTTCCACAGAAGTGGATGGCATTTGCTTTCCCTTGCCACAACCACTTGTGAGAGGGTCTGCACCTCAGGAAAACTGTTTCCGTGGGAAGCCGGCTTTTTGCCCAACGGGTCTCAGGGCCGTGGCCCTCGGGTGTCCCTCCGGCTCCCCAATGCACAGGGACGAGGTGAGGGGCCTAGACCATGCCTGGGCAATGTTGTTTCTTACACCTGGGTGTGTGGCATTTTGTGTAGCTGGCTACCACCCCTTGAGATAGATTTTCCACAGCAAGAGCATATTGTTCGTCGGAAGCCCTTTGGGCCCCAGGTTGTCTCCAAGCTGGGTTCGTTGGGGTTGAACTCCTGCTAGCAAAACCGCCGGGATGAGGGAAGGGCTGAGACTGTGCCTTTGCCCTGTGGTCTCTTCCAGGTCAGTGTAGGGCCTTTCCTTCACCTTGCCACAGGCACTTGGGAGCATGTCTGCACGTGGAGAAAGACTTTCTCGGTGGAACCCGGTTTTGGTCAAACGGGTCCCAGTGCTGTGCTCCTCTCTTTTCACTCCTGCTGCCAGAAGCCAAGTGAGGTGGGAGGGCTTAGCACATGGCTGGGCACTGTGGTTTCTTCCAGAGAAGTGGATGACATTTGCTTTCCCTTACCAAACCACTTGTGAGAGGGGCTGCACCTCAGCAAAACTGTTTCCGTGGGAAGCCAGCTTTTTGCCCAATGGGTCTCAGGGCCATGGGCCTCGGGTGTCCCTCTGGCTCCCCAAAGTACAGGGACGAGGTGAGGGCCTAGACCATGCCTGGGCTATGTTGTTTCTTTCACCTGCGTGTGTTGCATTTTGTGTAGCTGGCTACCACCCCTTGGGATAGGTTTTCCACAGAAAGAGCATATTGTTCCTCGGAAGCCGATTGGCCCCAGGGGTCTCCGGGCTGTGTTCGTTGGGGTTCAACTCCTACTAGCAAAAGGGCCGGGATGAGGAAAGGGCTCAAACTGTGCTTCGGCCCTGTGGTCTCTTCCAGGTCAGTGTAGGGACTTTCCTTCCCCTGCCACAGGCACTTGGGAGCATGTCTGCACGTGGAGAAAGACTTTGTCGGGGGAGGCCAGTTTTTGTCAAACGGGTCCCAGTGCTGTGCTCCTCTCTTTTCACTCCTGCTGCCTGAAGCCCAGTGAGGATGGGAGGGCTTAGCACATGGCTGGGCACTGTGGTTTCTTCCAGAGAAGTGGATGGCATTTGCTTTCCCTTGCCACAACCACTTGTGAGAGTGTCTGCACCTCAGGAAAACTGTTTCCGTGGGAAGCCGGCTTTTTGCCCAACGGGTCTCAGGGCCGTGGGCCTCGGGTGTGCCTCCGGGACCCCAAAGCACAGGGACGAGGTGAGGGCCTAGACCATGCCTGGGCAATGTTGTTTCTTACACCTGGGTGTGTGGCATTTTGCGTAGCTGGCTACCACCCCTTGGGATAGGTTTTCCACAGCAAGAGCATATTGTTCCTCGGAAGCCGTTTTGGCCCCAGCTGGTCTCTGGGCTGGTTTCGTTGGGGTTGAACTCCTGTTAGCAAAACCGCCGGCATGAGGGAAGGGCTTAAACTTTGCCTGGGCCCTGTCGTCTCTTCCAGGTCAGTGTAGGGCCTTTCCTTCCCCTGCCACAGGCACTTGGGAGCATGTCTGCATGTGGAGAAAGACTTTCTCGGGGGAGGCCGGTTTGTGTCAAACGGGTTCCAGTGCTGTGCTCCTCTCTTTTCACTCCTGTTGCCAGAAGCCCAGTGAGGATGGGAGGGCTTAGCACATGGCTGGGCACTGTGGTTTCTTCCAGAGAAGTGGATGGCATTTGCTTTCCCTTGCCACAACCACTTGTGAGAGGGTCTGCACCTCAGGAAAACTGTTTCCGTGGGAAGCCGGCTTTTTGCCCAACGGGTCTCAGGGTCGTGGGCCTCGGGTGTCCCTCCGGCTCCCCAAAGCACCGGGACGAGGTGAGGGGCCTAGACCACGCCTGGGCAATGTTGTTTCTTACACCTGGGTGTGTGCCATTTTGTGTAGCTGGCTACCACCCCTTGGGATAGGTTTCCCACCGCAAGAGCGTATTGTTCGTCGGAAGCCGTTTGCGCCCCCCGAGGGTGTTCGGGCTGGGTTCGTTGGGGTTGAACTCCTGCTAGCAAAACCGCCGGGATGAGGGAAGGGCTCAGACTGTGCCTGGGCCCTGTGGTCTCTTCCAGGTCAGTGTAGGGCCTTTCCTTCACCTTCCCACAGGCACTTGGGAGCGTGTCTGCACGTGGAGAAAGACTTTCTCGGGGGAGGCCGGTTTTTGTCAAACGGGTCTGAGTGCTGTGCTCCTCTCTTTTCACTCCTGCTGCCAGAAGCCCAGTGAGGTGGGAGGGCTTAGCACATGGCTGGGCACTGTGGTTTCTTCCACAGAAGTGGATGGCATTTGCTTTCCCTTGCCACAACCACTTGTGAGAGGGTCTGCACCTCAGGAAAACTGTTTCCGTGGGAAGCCGGCTTTTTGCCTAACGGGTCTCAGGGACGTGGTCCTCGGGTGTCCCTCCGGCTCCCCAAAGCACAGGGACGTGGTGAGGGGCCTAGACCATGCCTGGGCAATGTTGTTTCTTACACCTGGGTGTGTGGCATTTTGTGTAGCTGGCTACCACCCCTTGAGATAGGTTTTCCACAGCAAGAGCATATTGTTCGTCGGAAGCCCTTTGGGCCCCAGGTTGTCTCCAAGCTGGGTTCGTTGGGGTTGAACTCCTGCTAGCAAAACCGCCGGGATGAGGGAAGGGCTGAGACTGTGCCTTTGCCCTGTGGTCTCTTCCAGGTCAGTGTAGGGCCTTTCCTTCACCTTGCCACAGGCACTTGGGAGCATGTCTGCACGTGGAGAAAGACTTTCTCGGTGGAGCCCGGTTTTGGTCAAACGGGTCCCAGTGCTGTGCTCCTCTCTTTTCACTCCTGCTGCCAGAAGCCAAGTGAGGTGGGAGGGCTTAGCACATGGCTGGGCACTGTGGTTTCTTCCAGAGAAGTGGATGACATTTGCTTTCCCTTGCCAAACCACTTGTGAGAGGGTCTGTACCTCAGCAAAACTGTTTCCGTGGGAAGCCAGCTTTTTGCCCAACGGGTCTCAGGGCCATGGGCCTCGGGTGTCCCTCCGGCTCCCCAAAGCACAGGGACGAGGTGAGGGCCTAGACCATGCCTGGGCTATGTTGTTTCTTTCACCTGGGTGTGTTGCATTTTGTGTAGCTGGCTACCACCCCTTGGGATAGGTTTTCCACAGAAAGAGCATATTGTTCCTCTGAAGCCGTTTTGGCCCCAGGGGGTCTCCGGGCTGGGTTCGTTGGGGTTGAACTCCTGCTAGCAAAAGCGCCGGGATGAGGGAAGGGCTCAGACGGTGCCTGGGCCCTGTGGTCTCTTCCAGTTCAGTGTAGGGCATTTCCTTCACCTTGCCACAGGCACTTGGGAGCATGTCTGCACGTGGGGAAAGACTTTCTCAGGGAACGCCGGTTTTTGTCAAACGGGTCCCAGTGCTGTGCTCCTCTCTTTTCACTCCTGCTGCCAGAAGCCCAGTGAGGATGGGAGGGCTTAGCACATGGCTGGGCACTGTGGTTTCTTCCAGAGATGTGGATGGCATTTGCTTTCCCTTGCCACAACCACTTGTGAGAGGGTCTGCACCTCAGGAAAACTGTTTCCGTGGGAAGCCGGCTTTTTGCCCAACGTGTCTCAGGGCCGTGGGCTTCGGGTGTCCCTCCGGCTCCCCAAAGCACAGGGACGAGGTGAGGGGCCTAGACCTAGCCTGGGCAATGTTGTTTCTTACACCAGGGTATGTGGCATTTTGTGTAGCTGGCTACCACCCCTTGATATAGGTTTTCCACAGCAAGAGCATATTGCTCGTCGGAAGCCGTTTGGGCCCCCCGAGGTGTTAGGGCTGGGTTCGTTGGGGTTGAACTCCTGCTAGCATAACCGCTGGGATGAGGGAAGGGCTCAGACTGTGCCTGGGCCCTGTGGTCTCTTCCAGGTCAGTGTAGGGCCTTTCCTTCACCTTGACACAGGCACTTGGGAGCATGTCTGCACGTGGGGGAAGACTTTCTCGGGGGAGGCCGGTTTTTGTCAAACGGGTCCCAGTGCTGTGCTCCTCTCTTTTCACTCCTGCTGCCAGAAGCCCAGTGAGATTGGGAGGGCCTAGCACATGGCTGGGAACTGTGGTTTCTTCCATAGAAGTGGAAGGCATTTGCTTTTCCTTGCCACAACCACTTGTGAGAGGGTCTGCACCTCAGGAAAACTGTTTCCGTGGAAATCCGGCTTTTGGCCCAACGGGTCTCAGGGCCGTGGGCCTCGGGTGTCCCTCCGGCTCTCCAAAGCACAGGGACGAGGTGAGGGGCCTAGACCATGCCTTGGCAATGTTGTTTCTTACACGTGGGTGGGTGACATTTCGTGTAGCTGGCTACCACTCCTTCGGATAGGTTTTCCACAGCAAGAGCATATTGTTCATCAGAGGCCGTTTGGGCCCCCGGGGGTCTCCGGGCTGGATTCGTTGGGGTTGAACTCCTGCTAGCAAAAGCGCCGGGATGAGGGAAGGGCTCAGACTGTGCCTGGGCCCTGTGGTCTCTTCCAGGTCAGTGTAGGGATTTTCCTTGCCCTGCCACAGACACTTGGGAGCATGTCTGCACGTGGAGAAAGACTTTCTCGGGGGAGGCCTGTTTTTGTCAAACGGGTCCCAGTGCTGTGCTCCTCTCTTTTCACTCGTGCTGCCAGAAGCCCAGTGAGGATGGGAGGGCTTAGCACATAGCTGGGCACTGTGGTTTCTTCCAGAGAAGTGGATGGCATTTGCTTTCCCTTGCCACAACCACTTGTGAGAGGGTCTGCACCTCAGGAAAACTGTTTCCGTGGGAAGCCGGGTTTTGCCGAACGGGTCTCAGGGCCGTGGGCCTCGGGTGTCCGCCGGCTCCCCAAAGCACAGGGACGAGGTGAGGGCCTAGACCATGCCTGCGCAATGTTGTTTCTTACACCTGGGTGTGTGGCATTTTGTGTAGCTGGCTACTACCCCTTGGGATAGGTTTTCCACAGCAAGAGCATATTGTTCGTCGGAAGCCGTTTTGGCCCCAGGGGGTCTCCGGGCTGGGTTCATTGGGGTTGTACTCTTGCTAGCAAAACCACCGGGATGCGGGAAGGGAGCAGACTGTGCCTGGGCCCTGTGGTCTCTTCCAGGTCAGTGTAGGGCCTTTATTCACCTTGCCACAGGCACCAGGGAACAGGTCTGCACGAGGGGAAAGACTTTCTCGGGGGAGGCCGGTTTTTGTAAAATGGGTCCCAGTGCTGTGCTCCTCTCTTTTCACTCCTGCTGCCAGAAGCCCAGTGAGGATGGGAGGGCCTAGCACATGGCTGGGCACTGTGGTTTCTTCCATGGAAGTGGATGGCATTTGCTTTCTCTTGCCACAACCACTTGTGAGAGGGTCTGCACCTCAGGAAAACTGTTTCCGTGGGAAGCCGGCTTTTTGCCCAATGCGTCTCAGGGCCGTGGGCCTCGGGTGTGCCTCCGGGTCCCCAAAGCACAGGGACGAGGTGAGGGGCCTAGACCATGCCTGGGCAATGTTGTTTCCTACACCTGGGTGTGTGGCATTTTGTGTAGCTTGCTACCACCCCTTGGGATAGGTTTTCCACAGCAAGAGCATATTTTTCCTCGGAAGCCGTTTTGGCCCCAGCTGGTCTCTGGGCTGGTTTCGTGGGGTGAACTCCTGTTAGCAAAAGCGCCGGCATGAGGGAAGGGCTCAAACTGTGCCTGGGCCCTGTGGTCTCTTCCAGGTCAGTGTTGGGCCTTTCCTTCTCCTGCCACAGGCACTTGGGAGCATGTCTTCACGTGGAGAAAGACTTTCTCGGGGGGGGCCGGTTTTTGTCAAACGGGTTCCAGTGCTGTGCTCCTCTCTTTCACTCCTGTTGCCAGAAGCCCAGTGTGGATGGGAGGGCTTAGCACATGGCTGGGCACTGTGGTTTCTTCCAGAGAAGTGGATGGCATTTGCTTTCCCTTGCCACAACCACTTGTGAGAGGGTGTGCACGTCAGGAAAACTGTTTCCGTGGGAAGCCGGCTTTTTGCCCAACGGGTCTCAGGGACGTGGTCCTCGGGTGTCCCTCCGGTTCCCCAAAGCACAGGGACGTGGTGAGGGGCCTAGACCATGCCTGGGCAATGTTGTTTCTTACACCTGGGTGTGTGGCATTTTGTGTAGCTGGCTACCACCCCTTGAGATAGGTTTTCCACAGCAAGAGCATATTGTTCGTCGGAAGCCGTTTGGGCCCCAGGTTGTCTCCAAGCTGGGTTCGTTGGCGTTGAACTCCTGCTAGCAAAACCGCCGGGATGAGGGAAGGGTTGAGACTGTGCCTTTGCCCTGTGGTCTCTTCCAGGTCAGTGTAGGGCCTTCCCTTCACCTTGCCACAGGCACTTGGGAGCATGTCTGCACGTGGAGAAAGACTTTTCGGTGGAGCCCGGTTTTGGTCAAACGGGTCCCAGTGCTGTGCTCCTCTCTTTTCACTCCTGCTGCCAGAAGCCAAGTGAGGTGGGAGGGCTTAGCACATGGCTCGGCACTGTGGTTTCTTCCAGAGAAGTGGATGACATTTGCTTTCCCTTGCCAAACCACTTGTGAGAGGGTCTGCACCTCAGCAAATCTGTTTCCGTGGGAAGCCAGCTTTTTGCCCATCGGGTCTCAGGGCCATGGGCCTCGGGTGTCCCTCCGGCTCCCCAAAGCACAGGGACGAGGTGAGGGCCTAGACCATGCCTGGGCTATGTTGTTTCTTTCACCTGGGTGTGTTGCATTTTGTGTAGCTGGCTACCACCCCTTGGGATAGGTTTTCCACAGCAAGAGCATATTGTTCGTCGGAAGCCGTTTGGGCCCCAGGTTGTCTCCCAGCTGGGTTCGTTGGCGTTGAACTCCTGCTAGCAAAACCGCCGGGATGAGGGAAGGGCTGAGACTGTGCCTTTGCCCTGTGGTCTCTTCCAGGTCAGTGTAGGGCCTTCCCTTCACCTTGCCACAGGCACTTGGGAGCATGTCTGCACGTGGAGAAAGACTTTCTCGGTGGAGCCTGGTTTTGGTCAAACGGGTCCCAGTGCTGTGCTCCTCTCTTTTCACTCCTGCTGCCAGAAGCCAAGTGAGGTGGGAGGGCTTAGCACATGGCTCGGCACTGTGGTTTCTTCCAGAGAAGTGGATGACATTTGCTTTCCCTTGCCAAACCACTTGTGAGAGGGTCTGCACCTCAGCAAATCTGTTTCCGTGGGAAGCCAGCTTTTTGCCCATCGGGTCTCAGGGCCATGGGCCTCGGGTGTCCCTCCGGCTCCCCAAAGCACAGGGACGAGGTGAGGGCCTAGACCATGCCTGGGCTATGTTGTTTCTTTCACCTGGGTGTGTTGCATTTTGTGTAGCTGGCTACCACCCCTTGGGATAGGTTTTCCACAGAAAGAGCATATTGTTCCTCTGAAGCCGTTTTGGCCCCAGGGGGTCTCCGGGCTGGGTTCGTTGGGGTTGAACTCCTGCTAGCAAAAGCGCCGGGATGAGGGAAGGGCTCAGACGGTGCCTGGGCCCTGTGGTCTCTTCCAGTTCAGTGTAGGGCATTTCCTTCACCTTGCCACAGGCACTTGGGAGCATGTCTGCACGTGGGGAAAGACTTTCTCAGGGAACGCCGGTTTTTGTCAAACGGGTCCCAGTGCTGTGCTCCTCTCTTTTCACTCCTGCTGCCAGAAGCCCAGTGAGGATGGGAGGGCTTAGCACATGGCTGGGCACTGTGGTTTCTTCCAGAGATGTGGATGGCATTTGCTTTCCCTTGCCACAACCACTTGTGAGAGGGTCTGCACCTCAGGAAAACTGTTTCCGTGGGAAGCCGGCTTTTTGCCCAACGTGTCTCAGGGCCGTGGGCTTCGGGTGTCCCTCCGGCTCCCCAAAGCACAGGGACGAGGTGAGGGGCCTAGACCTAGCCTGGGCAATGTTGTTTCTTACACCAGGGTATGTGGCATTTTGTGTAGCTGGCTACCACCCCTTGATATAGGTTTTCCACAGCAAGAGCATATTGCTCGTCGGAAGCCGTTTGGGCCCCCCGAGGTGTTAGGGCTGGGTTCGTTGGGGTTGAACTCCTGCTAGCATAACCGCTGGGATGAGGGAAGGGCTCAGACTGTGCCTGGGCCCTGTGGTCTCTTCCAGGTCAGTGTAGGGCCTTTCCTTCACCTTGACACAGACACTTGGGAGCATGTCTGCACGTGGAGAAAGACTTTCTCGGGGGAGGCCTGTTTTTGTCAAACGGGTCCCAGTGCTGTGCTCCTCTCTTTTCACTCGTGCTGCCAGAAGCCCAGTGAGGATGGGAGGGCTTAGCACATAGCTGGGCACTGTGGTTTCTTCCAGAGAAGTGGATGGCATTTGCTTTCCCTTGCCACAACCACTTGTGAGAGGGTCTGCACCTCAGGAAAACTGTTTCCGTGGGAAGCCGGGTTTTGCCGAACGGGTCTCAGGGCCGTGGGCCTCGGGTGTCCGCCGGCTCCCCAAAGCACAGGGACGAGGTGAGGGCCTAGACCATGCCTGCGCAATGTTGTTTCTTACACCTGGGTGTGTGGCATTTTGTGTAGCTGGCTACTACCCCTTGGGATAGGTTTTCCACAGCAAGAGCATATTGTTCGTCGGAAGCCGTTTTGGCCCCAGGGGGTCTCCGGGCTGGGTTCATTGGGGTTGTACTCTTGCTAGCAAAACCACCGGGATGCGGGAAGGGAGCAGACTGTGCCTGGGCCCTGTGGTCTCTTCCAGGTCAGTGTAGGGCCTTTATTCACCTTGCCACAGGCACCAGGGAACAGGTCTGCACGAGGGGAAAGACTTTCTCGGGGGAGGCCGGTTTTTGTAAAATGGGTCCCAGTGCTGTGCTCCTCTCTTTTCACTCCTGCTGCCAGAAGCCCAGTGAGGATGGGAGGGCCTAGCACATGGCTGGGCACTGTGGTTTCTTCCATGGAAGTGGATGGCATTTGCTTTCTCTTGCCACAACCACTTGTGAGAGGGTCTGCACCTCAGGAAAACTGTTTCCGTGGGAAGCCGGCTTTTTGCCCAATGCGTCTCAGGGCCGTGGGCCTCGGGTGTGCCTCCGGGTCCCCAAAGCACAGGGACGAGGTGAGGGGCCTAGACCATGCCTGGGCAATGTTGTTTCCTACACCTGGGTGTGTGGCATTTTGTGTAGCTGGCTACCACCCCTTGGGATAGGTTTTCCACAGCAAGAGCATATTTTTCCTCGGAAGCCGTTTTGGCCCCAGCTGGTCTCTGGGCTGGTTTCGTGGGGTGAACTCCTGTTAGCAAAAGCGCCGGCATGAGGGAAGGGCTCAAACTGTGCCTGGGCCCTGTGGTCTCTTCCAGGTCAGTGTTGGGCCTTTCCTTCTCCTGCCACAGGCACTTGGGAGCATGTCTTCACGTGGAGAAAGACTTTCTCGGGGGGGGCCGGTTTTTGTCAAACGGGTTCCAGTGCTGTGCTCCTCTCTTTCACTCCTGTTGCCAGAAGCCCAGTGTGGATGGGAGGGCTTAGCACATGGCTGGGCACTGTGGTTTCTTCCAGAGAAGTGGATGGCATTTGCTTTCCCTTGCCACAACCACTTGTGAGAGGGTGTGCACGTCAGGAAAACTGTTTCCGTGGGAAGCCGGCTTTTTGCCCAACGGGTCTCAGGGCCGTGGGCCTCGGTGTCCCTATGCTCCCCAAAGCACCGGGACGAGGTGAGGGGCCTAGACCACGTCTGGGCAATGTTGTTTCTTACACCTGGGTGTGTGGCATTTTGTGTAGCTGGCTATCACCCCTTGGGATAGGTTTTCCACAGCAAGAGCATATTGTTCGTCGGAAGCCGTTTGGACCCCCCGAGGGTGTTCGGGCTGGGTTCGTTGGGGTTGAAGTCCTGCTAGCATAACCGCCGGGATGAGGGAAGGGCTCAGACTGTCCCTGGGCCCTGTGGTCTCTTCCAGGTCAGTGTAAGGCCTTTCCTTCACCTTCCCACAGGCACTTGGGAGCATTTCTGCACGTGGAGAAAGACTTTCTCGGGGGAGGCCGGTTTTTGTCAAACGGGTCTGAGTGCTGTGCTCCTCTCTTTTCACTCCTGCTGCCAGAAGCCCAGTGAGATTGGGAGGGACTAGCACATGGCTGGGAACTGTGGTTTCTTCCAGAGAAGTGGAAGGCATTTGCTTTCCCTTGCCACAACCACTTGTGAGAGGGTCTGCACCTCAGGAAAACTGTTTCCGTGGGAAGCCGGCTTTTTGCCCAATGGGTCTCAGGGCCGTGGGCCTCGGGTGTCCCTCCGGCTCTCCAAAGCACAGGGACGAGGTGAGGGGCCTAGACCATGCCTTGGTAATGTTGTTTCTTACACGTGGGTGTGTGACATTTTGTGTAGCTGGCTACTACTCCTTCAGATAGGTTTTCCACAGCAAGAGTATATTGTTCTTTGGAAGCCGTTTTGGCCCCAGGGGGTCTCCGGGCTGGGGTCATTGGGGTTGAACTAGGACTAGCAAAATCTCCAGGATGAGGGAAGGGCTCAGACTGTGTCTGGGCCCTGTGGTCTCTTCCAGGTCAGCGTAGGGCCTTTCCTTCACCTTGCTACAGGCACTTGGGAGCATGTCTGCACGTGGGGAAAGACTTTCTCGGGGGAGGCCGGTTTTTATCAAACGGGTCCCAGTGCTGTGCTCCTCTCTTTCACTCCTGCTGCCAGAAGCCCAATGAGGATGGGAGGGCTTAGCACATGGCTGGGCACTGTGGTTTCTTCCAGAAAAGTGGATAGCATTTGCTTTCCCTTGCCACAATCACTTGTGAGAGGGTCTGCACCTCAGGAAAACTGTTTCCGTGGGAAGCCGGCTTTTTGCCCAACGGGTCTCAGGGCCGTGGGCCCCGGGTGTGGCTCTGGCTCCCCAAAGCACAGGGACGAGGTGAGGGGCCTAGACCATGCCTGGGCAATGTAGTTTCTTACACCTGAGTGTGTGGCATTTTGTGTAGCTGGCAACCACCCCTTGGGATAGGTTTTCCACAGCAAGAGCATATTGTTCGTCAGAAGCCGTTTGGGCCCCAGGGGGTCTCCGGGCTGGGTTCGTTGGGGTTGAACTCCTGCTAGCAAAAGCGCCGGGATGAGGGAAAGGCTCAGACTGTGCCTGGGCCCTGTGGTCTCTTCCAGGTCAGTGTAGGGATTTTCCTTGCCCTGCCACAGGCACTTGGGAGCATGTCTGCACGTGGAGAAAGACTTTCTCGGGGGAGGCCTGTTTTTGTGAAACGGGTCCCAGTGCTGTGCTCCTCTCTTTTCACTCCTGCTGCCAGAAGCCCAGGGAGGATGGGAGGGCTTAGCACATGGCTGGGCACTGTGGTTTCTTCCAGAGAAGTGGATGGCATTTGCTTTCCCTTGCCACAACCACTTGTGAGAGGGTCTGCACCTCAAGAAAACTGTTTCCGTGGGAATCCGGATTTTTGCCGAACGGGTCTCAGGGCCGTGGGCCTCGGGTGTCCCTCCGGCTCCCCAAAGCACAGGGACGAGGTGATGGGCCTACACCATGCCTGGGCATTGTTGTTTCTTACACGTGGGTGTGTGACATTTTGTGTAGCTGGCTACCACCCCTGCGTATAGGTTTTCCATAGCAAGAGCATATTGTTCCTCAGAAGCCGTTCTGGCCCCACGGGGTCTCCGGGCAGGGTTCGTAGGGGTTGAACTCCGTCTAGCAAAACCGCCGGGATGAGGGAAGAGCTCAGACTGTGCCTGGTCCCTGTGGTCTCTTTCAGGTCAGTGTATGGCCTGTACTTCACCTTGCCACAGGCACTTGGGAGCATGTCTGCACGTGGGGAAGACCTTCTCGGGGGAGACCGGTTTTTGTCAAACGGGTCCCAGTGCTGTGCTCCTCTCTTTTCACTCCTGCTGCCAGAAGCCCAGTGAGGATGGGAGGGCCTAGCACATGGCTGGGCACTGTGGTTTCTTCCATAGAAGTGGATGGCATTTGCTTTCCCTTGCCACAACCACTTGTGAGAGGGTCTGCACCTCAGGAAAACTGTTTCCGTGGGAAGCCAGCTTTTTCCCAACGGGTCTCAGGGCCGTGGGCCTCGGGTGTCCCTCCGGCTCCCCAAAGCACAGGGACGAGGTGAGGGGCCTAGACCTAGCCTGGGCAATGTTGTTTCTTACACCAGGGTATGTGGCATTTTGTGTAGCTGGCTACCACCCCTTGATATAGGTTTTCCACAGCAAGAGCATATTGCTCGTCGGAAGCCGTTTGGGCCCCCCGAGGAGTTAGGGCTGGGTTCGTTGGGGTTGAACTCCTGCTAGCATAACCGCCGGGATGAGGGAAGGGCTCAGACTGTGCCTGGGCCCTGTGGTCTCTTCCAGGTCAGTGTAGGGCCTTTCCTTCACATTACCCCAGGCACTTGGGAGCATGTCTGCACGTGGGGGAAGACTTTCTTGGGGGAGGCCGGTTTTTGTCAAACGGGTCCCAGTGCTGTGCTCCTCTCTTTTCACTCCTGCTGCCAGAAGCCCAGTGAGATTGGGAGGGCCTAGCACATGGCTGGGAGCTGTGGTTTCTTCAATAGAAGTGGAAGGCATTTGCTTTCCCTTGCCACAACCACTTGTGAGAGGGTCTGCACCTCAGGAAAACTGTTTCCGTGGAAATCCGGCTTTTGGCCCAACGGGTCTCAGGGCCGTGGGCCTCGGGTGTCCCTCCGGCTCCCCAAAGCACAGGGACGAGGTGAGGGGCCTACACCATGCCTCGGCAATGTTGTTTCCTACACCTGGGTGTGTGGCATTTTGTGTAGCTGGCTACCACTCCTTGATATAGGTTTTCCACAGCAAGAGCATATTGTTCCTCAGAAGCCCTTTTGGCCCCAGCTGGTCTCTGGGCTGGGTTCGTTGGGGTTGAACTCATGTTAGCAAAAGCGCCGGCATGAGGGAAGGGCTCAGACTTTGCCTGGGCCCTGTGGTCTCTTCCAGGTCAGTGTAGGGCCTTTCCTTCCCCTGCCACAGGCACTTGGGGGCATGTCTGCACGTGGAGAAAGACTTTCTCGGGGGAGGCCGGTTTTTCCCAAACGGGTTCCAGTGCTGTGCTCCTCTCTTTTCACTCCTGTTGCCAGAAGCCCAGTGAAGATGGGAGGCCTTAGCACATGGCTGGGCACTGTGGTTTCTTCCAGAGAAGTGGATGGCATTTGCTTTCCCTTGCCACAACCACTTGTGAGAGGGTCTGCACCTCAGGAAAACTGTTTCCGTGGGAAGCCGGCTTTTTGCCCAACGGGTCTCAGGGCCGTGGGCCTCGGGTGTCCCTCCGGCTCCCCAAAGCACCGGGACGAGGTGAGGGGCCTAGACCACGCCTGGGCAATGTTGTTTCTTACACCTGGGTGTGTGGCATTTTGTGTAGCTGGCTACCACCCCTTGGGATAGGTTTTCTACAGCAAGAGCATATTGTTCGTCGGAAGCCGTTTGGGCCCCCCGAGGGTGTTCGGGCTGGGTTCGTTGGGGTTGAACTCCTGCTAGCATAACCGCCGGGATGAGGGAAGGGCTCAGACTGTCCCTGGGCCCTGTGGTCTCTTATAGGTCAGTGTAGGGCCTTTCCTTCACCTTCCCACAGGCACTTGGGAGCATTTCTGCACGTGGAGAAAGACTTTCTCGGGGGAGGCCGGTTTTTGTCAAACGGGTCCCAGTGCTGTGCTCCTCTCTTTTCACTCCTGCTGCCAGAAGCCCAGTGAGATTGGGAGGGCCTAGCACATGGCTGGGCACTGTGGTTTCTTCCATAGAAGTGGAAGGCATTTGCTTTCCCTTGCCACAACCACTTCTGAGAGGGTCTGCACCTCAGGAAAACTGTTTCCGTGGGAAGCCGGCTTTTTGCCCAACGGGTCTCAGGGCCGTGGTCCTCGGGTGTCCCTCCGGCTCTCCAAAGCACAGGGACGAGGTCAGGGGCCTAGACCATGCCTGGGCAATGTAGTTTCTTACACCTGAGTGTGTGGCATTTTGTGTAGCTGGCAACCACCCCTTGGGATAGGTTTTCCACAGCAAGAGCATATTGTTCGTCAGAAGCCGTTTGGGCCCCAGGGGGTCTCCGGGCTGGGTTCGTTGGGGTTGAACTCCTGCTAGCAAAAGCGCCGGGATGAGGGAAAGGCTCAGACTGTGCCTGGGCCCTGTGGTCTCTTCCAGGTCAGTGTAGGGATTTTCCTTGCCCTGCCACAGGCACTTGGGAGCATGTCTGCACGTGGAGAAAGACTTTCTCGGGGGAGGCCTGTTTTTGTCAAACGGGTCCCAGTGCTGTGCTCCTCTCTTTTCACTCCTGCTGCCAGAAGCCCAGGGAGGATGGGAGGGCTTAGCACATGGCTGGGCACTGTGGTTTCTTCCAGAGAAGTGGAAGGCATTTGCTTTCCCTTGCCACAACCACTTGTGAGAGGGTCTGCACCTTAGGAAAACTGTTTCCGTGGGAAGCCGGCTTTTTGCCGAACGGGTCTCAGGGCCGTGGGCCTCGGGTGTCCCTCCGGCTCCCCAAAGCACAGGGACGAGGTGATAGGCCTACACCATGCCTGGGCAATGTTGTTTCTTACACGTGGGTGTGTGACATTTTGTGTAGCTGGCTATCTCCCCTTCGTATAGGTTTTCCATAGCAAGAGCATATTGTTCCTCAGAAGCCGTTTTGGCCCCACGGTGTCTCCGGGCAGGGTTCGTAGGGGTTGAACTCCGTCTAGCAAAACCGCCGGGATGAGGGAAGGGCTCAGACTGTGCCTGGTCCCTGTGGTCTCTTCCAGGTCAGTGTAGGGCCTGTACTTCACCTTGCCACAGGCACTCGGGAGCATGTCTGCACGTGGGGAAGACCTTCTCGGGGGAGACCGGTTTTTGTCAAACGGGTCCCAGTGCTGTGCTCCTCTCTTTTCATTCCTGCTGCCAGAAGCCCAGTGAGGATGGGAGGGCCGAGCACATGGCTGGGCACTGTGGTTTCTTCCAGAGAAGTGGATGGCACTTGCTTTCCCTTGCCACAACCACTTGTGAGAGGGTCTGCACCTCAGGAAAACTGTTTCCGTGGGAAGCCGGCTTTTTGCCCAACGGGTCTCAGGGCCGTGGGCCTCGGGTGTCCCTCCGGCTCCACAAAGCACAGGGACGAGGTGAGGGGCCTAGACCATGCCTGGGCAATGTTGTTTCTTACACCAGGGTATGTGGCATTTTGTGTAGCTGGCTACCACCCCTTGATATAGGTTTTCCACAGCAAGAGCATATTGCTCGTCGGAAGCCGTTTGGGCCCCCCAAGGTGTTAGGGCTGGGTTCGTTGGGGTTGAACTCCTGCTAGCATAACCGCCGGGATGAGGGAAGGGCTCAGACTGTGCCTGGGCCCTGTGGTCTCTTCCAGGTCAGTGTAGGGCCTTTCCTTCACATTGCCACAGGCACTTGGGAGCATGTCTGCACGTGGGGGAAGACTTTCTAGGGGGAGCCCGGTTTTTGTCAAACGGGTCTGAGTGCTGTGCTCCTCTCTTTTCACTCCTGCTGCCAGAAGCCCAGTGAGATTGGGAGGGCCTAGCACATGGCTGGGAACTGTGGTTTCTTCCAGAGAAGTGGAAGGCATTTGCTTTCCCTTGCCACAACCACTTGTGAGAGGGTCTGCACCTCAGGAAAACTGTTTCCGTGGGAATCCGGATTTTTGCCCAATGGGTCTCAGGGCCGTGGGCCTCGGGTGTCCCTCCGGCTCTCCAAAGCACAGGGACGAGGTGAGGGGCCCAGACCATGCCTTGGCAATGTTGTTTCTTACACGTGGGTGTGTGACATTTTGTGTAGCTGGCTACCACTCCTTCGGATAGGTTTTCCACAGCAAGAGCTTATTGTTCCTCGGAAGCCGTTTGGGCCCCAGGGGGTCTCCGGGCTGGGTTCCTTGGGGTTGAACTCCTGCTAGCAAAAGCGCCAGGATGAGGGAAGGGCTCAGACTGTGCCTGGGCCCTGTGGTCTCTTCCAGGTCAGTGTAGGGCCTTTCCTTCACCTTGCCACAGGCTCTTGGGAGCATGTCTGCACGTGGGGAAAGACTTTCTCGGGGGAGGCCGGTTTTTGTCAAACGGGTCCCAGTGCTGTGCTCCTCTCTTTTCACTCCTGCTGCCAGAAGCCCAGTGAGGATGGGAGGGCTTAGCACATGGCTGGGCACTGTGGTTTCTTCCAAAGAAGTGGATGGAATTTGCTTTCCCTTGCCAGAACCACTTGTGAGAGGGTCTGCACCTCAGGAAAACTGTTTCCGTGGAAATCCGGCTTTTGGCCCAACGGGTCTCAGGGACGTGGGCCTCGGGTGTCCCTCCGGCTCCCCAAAGCACAGGGACGAGGTGAGGGGCCTACACCATGCCTCGGCAATGTTGTTTCCTACACCTGGGTGTGTGGCATTTTGTGTAGCTGGCTACCACCCCTTGATATAGGTTTTCCACAGCAAGAGCATATTGTTCCTCGGAAGCCCTTTTGTCCCCAGCTGGTCTCTGGGCTGGGTTCGTTGGGGTTGAACTCATGTTAGCAAAAGCGCCGGCATGAGGGAAGGGCTCAGACTTTCCCTGGGCCCTGTGGTCTCTTCCAGGTCAGTGTAGGGCCTTTCCTTCCCCTGCCACAGGCACTTGGGAGCATGTCTGCACGTTGAGAAAGACTTTCTCGGGGGAGGCCGGTTTTTCCCAAACGGGTTTCAGTGCTGTGCTCCTCTCTTTTCACTCCTGTTGCCAGAAGCCCAGTGAAGATGGGAGGCCTTAGCACATGGCTGGGCACTGTGGTTTCTTCCAGAGAAGTGGATGGCATTTGCTTTCCCTTGCCACAACCACTTGTGAGAGGGTCTGCACCTCAGGAAAACTGTTTCCGGGGGAAGCCGGCTTTTTGCCCAACGGGTCTCAGGGCCGTGGGCCTCGGGTGTCCCTCCGGCTCCCCAAAGCACAGGGACGAGGTGAGGGGCCTAGACCTTGCCTGGGCAATGTTGATTCTTACACCAGGGTGTGTGGCATTTTGTGTAGCTGGCTACCACCCCTTGATATAGGTTTTCCACAGCAAGAGCATATTGCTCGTCAGAAGCCGTTTTATCCCCAGGGGGTCTCCTGGCTGGGTTCGTTGGGGTGAACTCCTGCTAGGAAAACCTCCGGGGTGAGGGAAGGGCTCAGACTGTGCCTGGGCCCTGTGGTCTCTTCCAGGTCACTGTAGTGCCTTTCCTTCAGCTTGCCACAGGCACTTGGGAGCATGTCTGCACGTGGGGAAAGACTTTCTCGGGGGAGGCCGGTTTTTGTCAAATGGGTCCCAGTGCTGTGCTCCTCTCTTTTCACTCCTACTGCCTGAAGACCAGTGAGGATGGGAGGGCTTAGCACATGGCTGGGCAGTGTGGTTTCTTCCAGAGAAGTGGATGGCATTTGCTTTCCCTTGCTACAACCACTTGTGAGAGGGTCTGTACCTCAGGAAAACTGTTTCGGTGGGAAGCCGGCTTTTTGCCCAACGGGTCTCATGGTTGTGGGCTTCGGGTGTCCCTCCGGCTCTCCAAAGCACAGGGACGAGGTCAGGGGCCTAGACCATGCCTGGGCAATGTAGTTTCTTACACCTGAGTGTGTGGCATTTTGTGTAGCTGGCAACCACCCCTTGGGATAGGTTTTCCACAGCAAGAGCATATTGTTCGTCAGAAGCCGTTTGGGCCCCAGGGGGTCTCCGGGCTGGGTTCGTTGGGGTTGAACTCCTGCTAGCAAAAGCGCCGGGATGAGGGAAAGGCTCAGACTGTGCCTGGGCCCTGTGGTCTCTTCCAGGTCAGTGTAGGGATTTTCCTTGCCCTGCCACAGGCACTTGGGAGCATGTCTGCACGTGGAGAAAGACTTTCTCGGGGGAGGCCTGTTTTTGTCAAACGGGTCCCAGTGCTGTGCTCCTCTCTTTTCACTCCTGCTGCCAGAAGCCCAGGGAGGATGGGAGGGCTTAGCACATGGCTGGGCACTGTGGTTTCTTCCAGAGAAGTGGAAGGCATTTGCTTTCCCTTGCCACAACCACTTGTGAGAGGGTCTGCACCTTAGGAAAACTGTTTCCGTGGGAAGCCGGCTTTTTGCCGAACGGGTCTCAGGGCCGTGGGCCTCGGGTGTCCCTCCGGCTCCCCAAAGCACAGGGACGAGGTGATAGGCCTACACCATGCCTGGGCAATGTTGTTTCTTACACGTGGGTGTGTGACATTTTGTGTAGCTGGCTATCTCCCCTTCGTATAGGTTTTCCATAGCAAGAGCATATTGTTCCTCAGAAGCCGTTTTGGCCCCACGGTGTCTCCGGGCAGGGTTCGTAGGGGTTGAACTCCGTCTAGCAAAACCGCCGGGATGAGGGAAGGGCTCAGACTGTGCCTGGTCCCTGTGGTCTCTTCCAGGTCAGTGTAGGGCCTGTACTTCACCTTGCCACAGGCACTCGGGAGCATGTCTGCACGTGGGGAAGACCTTCTCGGGGGAGACCGGTTTTTGTCAAACGGGTCCCAGTGCTGTGCTCCTCTCTTTTCATTCCTGCTGCCAGAAGCCCAGTGAGGATGGGAGGGCCGAGCACATGGCTGGGCACTGTGGTTTCTTCCAGAGAAGTGGATGGCACTTGCTTTCCCTTGCCACAACCACTTGTGAGAGGGTCTGCACCTCAGGAAAACTGTTTCCGTGGGAAGCCGGCTTTTTGCCCAACGGGTCTCAGGGCCGTGGGCCTCGGGTGTCCCTCCGGCTCCACAAAGCACAGGGACGAGGTGAGGGGCCTAGACCATGCCTGGGCAATGTTGTTTCTTACACCAGGGTATGTGGCATTTTGTGTAGCTGGCTACCACCCCTTGATATAGGTTTTCCACAGCAAGAGCATATTGCTCGTCGGAAGCCGTTTGGGCCCCCCAAGGTGTTAGGGCTGGGTTCGTTGGGGTTGAACTCCTGCTAGCATAACCGCCGGGATGAGGGAAGGGCTCAGACTGTGCCTGGGCCCTGTGGTCTCTTCCAGGTCAGTGTAGGGCCTTTCCTTCACATTGCCACAGGCACTTGGGAGCATGTCTGCACGTGGGGGAAGACTTTCTAGGGGGAGCCCGGTTTTTGTCAAACGGGTCTGAGTGCTGTGCTCCTCTCTTTTCACTCCTGCTGCCAGAAGCCCAGTGAGATTGGGAGGGCCTAGCACATGGCTGGGAACTGTGGTTTCTTCCAGAGAAGTGGAAGGCATTTGCTTTCCCTTGCCACAACCACTTGTGAGAGGGTCTGCACCTCAGGAAAACTGTTTCCGTGGGAATCCGGATTTTTGCCCAATGGGTCTCAGGGCCGTGGGCCTCGGGTGTCCCTCCGGCTCTCCAAAGCACAGGGACGAGGTGAGGGGCCCAGACCATGCCTTGGCAATGTTGTTTCTTACACGTGGGTGTGTGACATTTTGTGTAGCTGGCTACCACTCCTTCGGATAGGTTTTCCACAGCAAGAGCTTATTGTTCCTCGGAAGCCGTTTGGGCCCCAGGGGGTCTCCGGGCTGGGTTCCTTGGGGTTGAACTCCTGCTAGCAAAAGCGCCAGGATGAGGGAAGGGCTCAGACTGTGCCTGGGCCCTGTGGTCTCTTCCAGGTCAGTGTAGGGCCTTTCCTTCACCTTGCCACAGGCTCTTGGGAGCATGTCTGCACGTGGGGAAAGACTTTCTCGGGGGAGGCCGGTTTTTGTCAAACGGGTCCCAGTGCTGTGCTCCTCTCTTTTCACTCCTGCTGCCAGAAGCCCAGTGAGGATGGGAGGGCTTAGCACATGGCTGGGCACTGTGGTTTCTTCCAAAGAAGTGGATGGAATTTGCTTTCCCTTGCCAGAACCACTTGTGAGAGGGTCTGCACCTCAGGAAAACTGTTTCCGTGGAAATCCGGCTTTTGGCCCAACGGGTCTCAGGGACGTGGGCCTCGGGTGTCCCTCCGGCTCCCCAAAGCACAGGGACGAGGTGAGGGGCCTACACCATGCCTCGGCAATGTTGTTTCCTACACCTGGGTGTGTGGCATTTTGTGTAGCTGGCTACCACCCCTTGATATAGGTTTTCCACAGCAAGAGCATATTGTTCCTCGGAAGCCCTTTTGTCCCCAGCTGGTCTCTGGGCTGGGTTCGTTGGGGTTGAACTCATGTTAGCAAAAGCGCCGGCATGAGGGAAGGGCTCAGACTTTCCCTGGGCCCTGTGGTCTCTTCCAGGTCAGTGTAGGGCCTTTCCTTCCCCTGCCACAGGCACTTGGGAGCATGTCTGCACGTTGAGAAAGACTTTCTCGGGGGAGGCCGGTTTTTCCCAAACGGGTTTCAGTGCTGTGCTCCTCTCTTTTCACTCCTGTTGTCAGAAGCCCAGTGAAGATGGGAGGCCTTAGCACATGGCTGGGCACTGTGGTTTCTTCCAGAGAAGTGGATGGCATTTGCTTTCCCTTGCCACAACCACTTGTGAGAGGGTCTGCACCTCAGGAAAACTGTTTCCGGGGGAAGCCGGCTTTTTGCCCAACGGGTCTCAGGGCCGTGGGCCTCGGGTGTCCCTCCGGCTCCCCAAAGCACAGGGACGAGGTGAGGGGCCTAGACCTTGCCTGGGCAATGTTGATTCTTACACCAGGGTGTGTGGCATTTTGTGTAGCTGGCTACCACCCCTTGATATAGGTTTTCCACAGCAAGAGCATATTGCTCGTCAGAAGCCGTTTTATCCCCAGGGGGTCTCCTGGCTGGGTTCGTTGGGGTGAACTCCTGCTAGGAAAACCTCCGGGGTGAGGGAAGGGCTCAGACTGTGCCTGGGCCCTGTGGTCTCTTCCAGGTCACTGTAGTGCCTTTCCTTCACCTTGCCACAGGCACTTGGGAGCATGTCTGCACGTGGGGAAAGACTTTCTCGGGGGAGGCCGGTTTTTGTCAAATGGGTCCCAGTGCTGTGCTCCTCTCTTTTCACTCCTACTGCCTGAAGACCAGTGAGGATGGGAGGGCTTAGCACATGGCTGGGCAGTGTGGTTTCTTCCAGAGAAGTGGATGGCATTTGCTTTCCCTTGCTACAACCACTTGTGAGAGGGTCTGTACCTCAGGAAAACTGTTTCGGTGGGAAGCCGGCTTTTTGCCCAACGGGTCTCATGGTTGTGGGCTTCGGGTGTCCCTCCGGCTCTCCAAAGCACAGGGACGAGGTGAGAGGCCTAGACCATGCCTGGGCAATGTTGTTTCTTACACGTGGGTGTGTGACATTTTGTGTAGCTGGCTACCACTCCTTCGGATAGGTTTTCCACAGCAAGAGCATATTGTTCTTTGGAAGCAGTTTTGGCCCCAGGGGGTCTCCGGGCTGGGTTCGTTGGGGTTGAACTCCTGCTAGCAAAATCTCCAGGATAAGGGAAGGGCTCAGACTGTGCCTGGGCCCTGTGGTCTCTTCCAGGTCAGTGTAGGGCCTTTCCTTCACCTTGCCACCGGCACTTTGGAGCATGTCTTCACGTGGGGAAAGACTTTCTCGGGGGAGGCCGGTTTCTGTCAAACGGGTCCCAGTGCTGTGCTCCTCTCTTTTCACTCTTGCTGCCAGAAGCCCAGTGAGGATGGGAGGGCTTAGCACATGGCTGGGCACTGTGGTTTCATCCAGAGAAGTGGATGGCATTTGCTTTCCCTTGCCACAATCACTTGTGAGAGGGTCTGCACCTCAGGAAAACTTTTTCCGTGGGAAGCCGGCTTTTTGCCCAACGGGTCTCAGGGCCATAGGTCTGGGGTGTCCCTCCGGCTGCCCAAAGCACAGGGACCAGGTGAGGGGCCTAGACCATGCCTGGGCAATGTAGTTTCTTACACCTGAGTGTGTGGCATTTTGTGTAGCTGGCTACCACTCCTTGGGATAGGTTTTCCATAGCAAGAGCATATTGTTCCTCGGAAGCCGTTTGTGCCCCAGGGGGTTTCCGGGCTGGGTTCCTTGGGGTTGAACTCCTGCTAGCAAAAGCGCCGGGATGAGGGAAGGGCTCAGACTGTGCATGGGTCCTGTGGTCTCTTCCAGGTCAGTGTAGGGCCTTTCCTTCACCTTGCCACAGGCACTTGGGAGCATGTCTGCACGTGGAGAAAGACTTTCTTGGGGGAGGCCGGTTTTTGTCAAACGGGTCCCAGTGCTCTGCTCCTCTCTTTTCACTCCTGCTGCCAGAAGCCCAGTGAGGATGGAAGGGCTTAGCACATGGCTGGGCACTGTGGTTTCTTCCAGAGAAGTGGATGGCATTTGCTTTCCCTTGCCACAACCACTTGTGAGAGGGTCTGCACCTCAAGAAAACTGTTTCCGTGGGAAGCTGTTTTTTTGCCCAACGGGTCTCAGGGCCGTGGGCCTCGGGTGTCCCTCCGGCTCCCAAAGCACAGGGACGAGGTGAGGGGCTTAGACCATGCCTGGGCAATGTTGTTTCTTACACCTGGGTGTGTGGCATTTTGTGTAGCTGGCTACCACCCCTTGGGATAGGTTTTCCACAGCGAGAGCATATTGCTCGTCAGAAGCCGTGTTTTCCCCAGAGGGTCTCCGTGCTGGGTTCGTTCGTGTTGAAGTCCTGCTGGCAAAACTGCCGGGATGAGGGAAGGGCTCAGACGGTGCCTGGGCACAGTGGTCTCTTACCCGACCCGTACCCTAACTGGAACCCAAACCCTATACCCTGACCCAGACCCTGACCCTGATCCTGACCATTACCCTGACCCTAACCTGAACCCTAACCCTAAACCTAACCCCTAACCCTAACCCTAAACCTAACCTCATTCCTAACCATAACCCTAACCCGAACCCTAATCCTAAACTTTAACCTAGCCATAACCGAAACCCTAACCCGAACCCAAACCCTAACCAGAAACCTAACCTTAACCCTAACCCTACCCGAACTCAAACCCGAAACCTAACTCGAACCTAACCCTAAACCTAACCTAATCCTAACCCTTACCCTAACCCTTACTCGAACCCTATCCTGAACCGTAACCCAAACCCTAACCCAAACCCTAACCCTAACCCTAACGCTAACCCAAACCCTAACCTTAACATGAACCTGAACCCGAAACCTAACCCTAACCCTAACCCTAACCCTAACCCTAACCCTAACCCTAACTCGAACCTAACCCTAAACCTAACCTAATCCTAACCCTTACCCTAACCCTTACTCGAACCCTATCCTGAACCGTAACCCAAACCCTAACCCAAACCCTAACCCTAACCCTAACGCTAACCCAAACCCTAACCTTAACATGAACCTGAACCCGAAACCTAACCCTAACCCTAACCCTAACCCTAACCCTAACCCGAAACCTAACCCGAACGCGAACTCTAACCCTGACCCGAACGTGAACCCGAAACCTGTCCCGAACACCACACCCGAAACTATAACCCTAACCCTACCCTACCAGAAAACTAACCCTAACCCTAAAACTAATTCGAACCCTAACACTAACCCGATCCCTAGCCCTAAACTGAACCCTCACCCGAACCCTGATCCTAACCCGAAACTGAACCCTAACCCTAACCCTAACCCTAACCTGATCCCTAACCATAAACCTAACCCGAACCCTAATCCTAAACTGAACCCTAGCCATAACCCAAACTCTAACCCTAACACGTACCCTAACCAGAACCCTAACCCTAACCCTAACCATAACACTAAACCTGATCCTAACCCGAAACTGAACCCTAACCCTAACCCTAAACCTAACCCTAACCCTAACCCTAACCCTAAACCGAACCCTAACCCTAACCCGAACCGGAACCCTAACCCTAACCCGAAACCGAACCCTAGCCCTAACCCGAACCCTAACCCTAACCCTAACCCTAACCCGATCCCTAATGCGGAACCTAACCCTAACCCTAACCCTAACCAGAAACCTAACCCTAACCCTAACCCTAACCCGAACCCTAATGCGGAACCTAACCCTAACCATAAGCCTAACCCTAACCAGAAACCTAACCCTAACCCTAACCCGAACCCTAACCCTAACCCGAACCCGAACCCTAACTCCTACCCTAACCCTAACCCGTATCCTAACCCTAACCCTAACACTAACCCAAACCGAACCCTAAACCTAACCCTAACCCTAACCCTAACCCGAACCCGAACCCTAAACCTAACCCGAAACCTAACCCGAACCCAGCCCTAACCCTAACCCTAACCCTACCCTAAACCTAACTCGAACCCTAACCCTAAACCTAACCCGAACACTAACCCGAACCCTAACCCTAACCCTAATCCTAAGCCGAACATTAACCCTAACCCGAAACCTATCCCTAACCCTAACCCTAACCCGAACCCTAACCCGAGCCCTAACCCTAACCGTCACCCTAACCCGAACCCTGACCCTAACACGAAACCTAACCCTAAACCGAACCCTAACCCTAACCCTAACCCGAACCCTAACCCTAACCGTAACCCGAACCCGAACCCTAACCCTAACCCGAACCCAAACCCTAACCCTAACCCTAACCGTACCCTAACCGAAACCCTAACCCTAACCCTAACCGGAACCCTAACCCTAACCCTACCCTAACCCGAACCTGAACCCTAACCCTAACCCGAACCCTAACCCGAACCCTAACCGGAACCCTAACCCGAACCCGAACCCGAACCCTAACTCGAAACCTAACCCGAACACGAATCCTAACCCTAACCCTAACCCAAACCCGAACCCTAACCCTAATCCTAACCCTAACCCTAACCATAACCATAACCCTAACCCGAACCAGAACCCTAACCGGACCCTACCCTAAGCCTATCCCTAACCTGAACCCTAACCCTAAACCTAACCCTAACCCGAACCCTAACCCTAAACGTAACCCGAACCCGAACCCTAACCCTAACCCGAACCCGAACCCTAACCCTAACCCTAACCGTACCCTAACCGTAACCCTAACCCTAACCCTAACCGGAACCCTAACCCTAACCCTAACCGTAACCCGAACCTGAACCCTAACCCTAACCCGAACCCTAACCCGAACCCTAACCCGAACCCTAACCCTAACCCGAACCCGAACCCTAACTCGAAACCTAACCCGAACACGAATCCTAACCCAAACCCTAACCCAAACCCGAACCCTAACCCTAATCCTAACCCTAACCCTAACCATAACCATAACCCTAACCCGACCCAGAACCCTAACCCGACCCTACCCTAAGCCTATCCCTAACCTGAACCCTAACCCTAACCCTAACCCTAACCCTAACCCAACCCGGACCCTAACCCTAACCGTAACCCTAACCCGAAACCTAACCTAACCCGACCCTAACCCTAACCGTATCCCTAACCGGAAACCTAACCCTAACCATAACCATAACCCGAACCCTAACCCTAACGCTAACCGAAACCCTAACCCTAACCCGACCTTAACCCTAACCCTATCCCTAACCAGAACCCTAAGAGGAACCCTAACCCTAACCCAAACCTAACCATAACCCTAAGCCTAACCCCAACCCGAAACCTAAACTTAACCCTAACCCGAACCCGAACCCTAACCCTAACCCTAAACCTAAACCTAACCCTAACCCTAAACCTAACCCGAATCCAAACCCTAACCCTAACCCTAACCCTAACCTAACCCTAAACCTAAATCGAACCCTAAGAGGAACCCTAACCCTAACCCTAACCCGAATGCTAACCCTAACCCGACCCTAACCCTAACCCTATCCCTAACCTGAACCCGAACCCGAACCCGAACCCGAAACCTAACCCTAACCCTAACCCTAACCCTAACCCTAACCCTAACCCGAACCCTAACAATAACACTAACCCTAACCCTAACCCTAACCCGAACTCTAACCCTAACCCTAACCCGAACCCGAACACTAACCCTAACCCGACACTAACCCTAACCCTATCCCTAACCTTAAACCTAACCCTAACCCGAACCCTAACCCTAAACCAAATCCTAAACCTCACCCAAACCCTAACCCTAACCTTAACCCTAAACCTAACCCGAACCCAAACCCAAAACCTCACCCTAAACCTAACCCTACCCCTAACCCGAACCCGAAACCTAACCCTAATCCGCACCCGAAACCTAACCAGAACCCTAACCCTACACCGAACCCGAAGAGTAACCCGAACCCAAACCCGACCATTACCCTAAACCTATCCCTAACCTGAACCCTAACCCTAACCCTAACCCTAACCCGAACCCGAACACTAACCCTAACCCTAACCCTAACCCGTATCCTAACCCTAACCCTAACACTAACCCGAAACCGAACCCTAAACCTAACCCGAAACCTAACCCGAACCCTAACCCTAACCCTCACCCTAACCCTACCCTAAACCTAACTCGAACCCTAACCCTAAACCTAACCTGAAACCTATCCCTAACCCTAACCCTAACCCTAACTGTAACCCTAACCCGAAACCTATCCCTAACCCTAACCCTAACCCGAACCAGAACCCTAACCCAACCCTACCCTAAGCCTATCCCTAACCTGAAACCTAACCCTAACCCTAACCCTAACCCTAACCCAACCCGGACCCTAACCCTAACCGTAACCCTAACCCGAAACCTAACCCTAACCCGACCCTAACCCTAACCGTATCCCTAACCAGAACCCTAAGAGGAACCCTAACCCTAACCCAAACCTAACCATAACCCTAAGCCTAACCCCAACGCGAAACCTAAACTTAACCCTAACCCGAACCCGAACCCTAACCCTAACCCTAACCCTAACCCTAACCCTAAACCTAACCCGAATCCAAACCCTAACCCTAACCCAAACCTAACCCTAAACCTAAATCGAACCCTAAGAGGAACCCTAACCCTAACCCTAACCCGAATGCTAACCCTAACCCGACCCTAACCCTAACCCTATCCCTAACCTGAACCCGAACCCGAACCCGAACCCGAAACCTAACCCTAACCCTAACCCTAAACCTAACCCTAACTCAAACACTAAACCTCACCCTAAACCTAATTCGAACCCTAACCCTAACACTAACCCTAACCCGAACCCAAACCCGAGCGCTAACCCGAAACCTAACCCTAACCCTAACCCGAAACCTAACCCTAACCCTAACAGAACCCTACCCCTAACACGAACCCAAACCCGAACGCGAACCCAAAATCTAACCCGAACACGAACCCTAACCCGAACCCGAACCCTTACCCTAACCCTAACCCAACCGGAACCCTAACCCGAACCCGAACCCTAACGCAAACCCGAATCCTAACCCTAACCTTAACCCTAACCTGAACACTGACCTTAACCAAACCCTAATCCGAACCCTAACCCTACCCTAACCCGAACCCTAACACTAAACCTAACCCAAACCCAAAGCCAAACACTAACCCTAACCCAAATGTTACCCGAACCCGAACCCTAACCAAAAACCGAACCCGCACCCTATCCCTAACCTTAAACCTAACCCTAACCCGAAGCCGAACCCTAACCTGAACCCTAACCATGACCCTAACCCTAACACTAAAACTAACCCTAACCGTAACCCGAACCCGAATCCAAACCCTAACCCTAACCCAAACCTAATCCTAACCCTAAACCTGACCCGAACCCAAATCCTAAACCTCACCCTAACCCTAACCCTAACCTTAACCCTAAACCTAACCCGAACCCAAACCCAAAACCTCACCCTAACCCTAACCCTACCGCTAACCCGAACCCGAAACCTAACCCTAATCCGCACCCGAAACCTAACCAGAACCCTAACCCTACCCCGAACCCGAAGAGTAACCCTAACCCTAACCCGACCATTACCCTAACCCTATCCCTAACCTGAACCCTAACCCTAACCCTAACCCTAACCCAAACCAGAACCCTAAACCTAACCCTAACCCTAACCCTAACCCTAACCCGAACCCTAACCCTAACCCGAACCGGAACCCTAACCCTAACCCGAAACCGAACCCTAACCCTAACCCGAACCCTAACCCTAACCCTAACCCGAACCCTAACCCTAACCCTAACCCGAACCCGAACCCGAAACCTAACCCTAACTCTAACCATAAACCTAACCCTAACTCAAACACTAAACCTCACCCTAAACCTAAATCGAACCCTAACCCTAACACTAACCCTAACCCTAACCCTAACCCTAACCCTAACCCTAACCCGAACCCTAACCCTAACCCTAACCCTAACCCTAACCCGAACCCTAACCCTAATCCTAACCCTAACCCTAACCATAACCATAACCCTAACCCGACCCAGAACCCTAACCCGACCCTACCCTAAGCCTATCCCTAACCTGAACCCTAACCCTAACCCTAACCCTAACCCTAACCCAACCCGGACCCTAACCCTAACCGTAACCCTAACCCGAAACCTAACCTAACCCGACCCTAACCCTAACCGTATCCCTAACCGGAAACCTAACCCTAACCATAACCATAACCCGAACCCTAACCCTAACGCTAACCGAAACCCTAACCCTAACCCGACCTTAACCCTAACCCTATCCCTAACCAGAACCCTAAGAGGAACCCTAACCCTAACCCAAACCTAACCATAACCCTAAGCCTAACCCCAACCCGAAACCTAAACTTAACCCTAACCCGAACCCGAACCCTAACCCTAACCCTAAACCTAAACCTAACCCTAACCCTAAACCTAACCCGAATCCAAACCCTAACCCTAACCCTAACCCTAACCTAACCCTAAACCTAAATCGAACCCTAAGAGGAACCCTAACCCTAACCCTAACCCGAATGCTAACCCTAACCCGACCCTAACCCTAACCCTATCCCTAACCTGAACCCGAACCCGAACCCGAACCCGAAACCTAACCCTAACCCTAACCCTAACCCTAACCCGAACCCTAACAATAACACTAACCCTAACCCTAACCCTAACCCGAACTCTAACCCTAACCCTAACCCGAACCCGAACACTAACCCTAACCCGACACTAACCCTAACCCTATCCCTAACCTTAAACCTAACCCTAACCCGAACCCTAACCCTAAACCAAATCCTAAACCTCACCCAAACCCTAACCCTAACCTTAACCCTAAACCTAACCCGAACCCAAACCCAAAACCTCACCCTAAACCTAACCCTACCCCTAACCCGAACCCGAAACCTAACCCTAATCCGCACCCGAAACCTAACCAGAACCCTAACCCTACACCGAACCCGAAGAGTAACCCGAACCCAAACCCGACCATTACCCTAAACCTATCCCTAACCTGAACCCTAACCCTAACCCTAACCCTAACCCGAACCCGAACACTAACCCTAACCCTAACCCTAACCCGTATCCTAACCCTAACCCTAACACTAACCCGAAACCGAACCCTAAACCTAACCCGAAACCTAACCCGAACCCTAACCCTAACCCTCACCCTAACCCTACCCTAAACCTAACTCGAACCCTAACCCTAAACCTAACCTGAAACCTATCCCTAACCCTAACCCTAACCCTAACTGTAACCCTAACCCGAAACCTATCCCTAACCCTAACCCTAACCCGAACCAGAACCCTAACCCAACCCTACCCTAAGCCTATCCCTAACCTGAACCCTAACCCTAACCCTAACCCTAACCCTAACCCAACCCGGACCCTAACCCTAACCGTAACCCTAACCCGAAACCTAACCCTAACCCGACCCTAACCCTAACCGTATCCCTAACCAGAACCCTAAGAGGAACCCTAACCCTAACCCAAACCTAACCATAACCCTAAGCCTAACCCCAACCCGAAACCTAAACTTAACCCTAACCCGAACCCGAACCCTAACCCTAACCCTAACCCTAACCCTAACCCTAAACCTAACCCGAATCCAAACCCTAACCCTAACCCAAACCTAACCCTAAACCTAAATCGAACCCTAAGAGGAACCCTAACCCTAACCCTAACCCGAATGCTAACCCTAACCCGACCCTAACCCTAACCCTATCCCTAACCTGAACCCGAACCCGAACCCGAACCCGAAACCTAACCCTAACCCTAACCCTAAACCTAACCCTAACTCAAACACTAAACCTCACCCTAAACCTAATTCGAACCCTAACCCTAACACTAACCCTAACCCGAACCCAAACCCGAGCGCTAACCCGAAACCTAACCCTAACCCTAACCCGAAACCTAACCCTAACCCTAACAGAACCCTACCCCTAACACGAACCCAAACCCGAACGCGAACCCAAAATCTAACCCGAACACGAACCCTAACCCGAACCCGAACCCTTACCCTAACCCTAACCCAACCGGAACCCTAACCCGAACCCGAACCCTAACGCAAACCCGAATCCTAACCCTAACCTTAACCCTAACCTGAACACTGACCCTAACCAAACCCTAATCCGAACCCTAACCCTACCCTAACCCGAACCCTAACACTAAACCTAACCCAAACCCAAAGCCAAACACTAACCCTAACCCAAATGTTACCCGAACCCGAACCCTAACCAAAAACCGAACCCGCACCCTATCCCTAACCTTAAACCTAACCCTAACCCGAAGCCGAACCCTAACCTGAACCCTAACCATGACCCTAACCCTAACACTAAAACTAACCCTAACCGTAACCCGAACCCGAATCCAAACCCTAACCCTAACCCAAACCTAATCCTAACCCTAAACCTGACCCGAACCCAAATCCTAAACCTCACCCTAACCCTAACCCTAACCTTAACCCTAAACCTAACCCGAACCCAAACCCAAAACCTCACCCTAACCCTAACCCTACCGCTAACCCGAACCCGAAACCTAACCCTAATCCGCACCCGAAACCTAACCAGAACCCTAACCCTACCCCGAACCCGAAGAGTAACCCTAACCCTAACCCGACCATTACCCTAACCCTATCCCTAACCTGAACCCTAACCCTAACCCTAACCCTAACCCAAACCAGAACCCTAAACCTAACCCTAACCCTAACCCTAACCCTAACCCGAACCCTAACCCTAACCCGAACCGGAACCCTAACCCTAACCCGAAACCGAACCCTAACCCTAACCCGAACCCGAACCCTAACCCTAACCCTAACCCGAACCGGAACCCTAACCCTAACCCGAAACCGAACCCTAACCCTAACCCGAACCCGAACCCTAACCCTAACCCTAACCCGAACCCTAACCCTAACCCTAACCCGAACCCGAACCCGAAACCTAACCCTAACCCTAACCCTAAACCTAACCCTAACTCAAACACTAAACCTCACCCTAAACCTAAATCGAACCCTAACCCTAACCCTAACCCTAACCCGAACCCAAACCCGAGCGCTAACCCGAAACCTAACCCTAACCCTAACCCGAAACCTAACCCTAACCCTAACAGAACCCTACCCCTAACACGAACCCAAACCCGAACGCGAACCCAAAATCTAACCCGAACACGAACCCTAACCCGAACCCGAACCCTTACCCTAACCCTAACCCAACCCGAACCCTAACCCGAACCCGAAACCTAACGCAAACCCGAATCCTAACCCTAACCCTAACCCTAACCCGAACACTAACCCTAACCAAACCCTAATCCGAACCCTAACCCTACCCTAACCCGAACCCTAACACTAAACCTAACCCAAACCCAAAGCCAAACACTAACCCTAACCCAAATGTTACCCGAACCCGAACCCTAACCAAAAACCGAACCCGCACCCTAACCCTAACCTGAAACCTAACCCTAACCCTAACCATAACCGGAACCCTAACCCTGAATCGAACCCTAACCCGAACCCTAAACCTAACCCTAACCCAACCCGAATCCTAACCCGAACCCTAACCCGAACCCTAACAATAACACTAACCCTAACCCTAACCCTAACCCGAACTCTAACCCTAACCCTAACCCGAACCCGAACACTAACCCTAACCCGACACTAACCCTAACCCTATCCCTAACCTTAAACCTAACCCTAACCCGAACCCTAACCCTAACCCAAATCCTAAACCTCACCCTAACCCTAACCCTAACGTTAACCCTAAACCTAACCCGAACCCAAACCCAAAACCTCACCCTAAACCTAACCCTACCCCTAACCCGAACCCGAAACCTAACCCTAATCCGCACCCGAAACCTAACCAGAACCCTAACCCTACACCGAACCCGAAGAGTAACCCGAACCCAAACCCGACCATTACCCTAAACCTATCCCTAACCTGAACCCTAACCCTAACCCTAACCCTAACCCTAACCCGAACCCGAACACTAACCCTAACCCTAACCCTAACCCGTATCCTAACCCTAACCCTAACACTAACCCAAACCCGAACCCTAAACCTAACCCTAACCCTAACCCTAACCCTAACCCGAAACCGAACCCTAAACCTAACCCGAAACCTAACCCGAACCCTAACCCTAACCCTCACCCTAACCCTACCCTAAACCTAACTCGAACCCTAACCCTAAACCTAACCCGAAACCTATCCCTAACCCTAACCCTAACCCTAACTGAAACCCTAACCCGAAACCTATCCCTAACCCTAACCCTAACCCGAACCAGAACCCTAACCCGACCCTACCCTAAGCCTATCCCTAACCTGAACCCTAACCCTAACCCTAACCCTAACCCTAACCCTAACCCAACCCGGACCCTAACCCTAACCGTAACCCTAACCCGAAACCTAACCCTAACCCGACCCTAACCCTAACCGTATCCCTAACCAGAACCCTAAGAGGAACCCTAACCCTAACCCAAACCTAACCATAACCCTAAGCCTAACCCCAACCCGAAACCTAAACTTAACCCTAACCCGAACCCGAACCCTAACCCTAACCCTAACCCTAACCTAACCCTAACCCTAAACCTAACCCGAATCCAAACCCTAACCCTAACCCAAACCTAACCCTAAACCTAAATCGAACCCTAAGAGGAACCCTAACCCTAACCCTAACCCGAATGCTAACCCTAACCCGACCCTAACCCTAACCCTATCCCTAACCTGAACCCGAACCCGAACCCGAACCCGAAACCTAACCCTAACCCTAACCCGAAACCTAACCCTAACCCTAACAGAACCCTACCCCTAACACGAACCCAAACCCGAACGCGAACCCAAAATCTAACCCGAACACGAACCCTAACCCGAACCCGAACCCTTACCCTAACCCTAACCCAACCCGAACCCTAACCCGAACCCGAACCCTAACGCAAACCCGAATCCTAACCCTAACCTTAACCCTAACCCGAACACTAACCCTAACCAAACCCTAATCCGAACCCTAACCCTACCCTAACCCGAACCCTAACACTAAACCTAACCCAAACCCAAAGCCAAACACTAACCCTAACCGAAATGTTACCCGAACCCGAACCCTAACCAAAAACCGAACCCGCACCCTATCCCTAACCTTAAACCTAACCCTAACCCGAAGCCGAACCGTAACCTGAACCCTAACCATGACCCTAACCCTAACACTAACACTAACCCTAACCGTAACCCGAACCCGAATCCAAACCCTAACCCTAACCCAAACCTAATCCTAACCCTAAACCTGACCCGAACCCAAATCCTAAACCTCACCCTAACCCTAACCCTAACCTTAACCCTAAACCTAACCCGAACCCAAACCCAAAACCTCACCCTAACCCTAACCCTACCGCTAACCCGAACCCGAAACCTAACCCTAATCCGCACCCGAAACCTAACCAGAACCCTAACCCTACCCCGAACCCGAAGAGTAACCCTAACCCTAACCCGACCATTACCCTAACCCTAACCCTAACCCTAACCCTAACCCGAACCCTAACCGTAACCCGAACCGGAACCCTAACCCTAACCCGAAACCGAACCCTAAACCTAACCCGAACCCGAACCCTAACCCTAACCCGAACCCGAACCCTAACCCTAACCCTAACCCGAACCCGAAACCGAAACCTAACCCTAACCCTAACCCTAAACCTAACCCTAACTCAAACACTAAACCTCACCCTAAACCTAAATCGAACCCTAACCCGAACCCTAACCCGAACCCGAACCCTAACCCTAACCCGAACACTAACCCGGAACCTAACTCTAACCCTAACCCTAACCCTAACTGGAAACCTAACCCTAACCCTAACCCTAACCCTAACACGAACCCTAACCCTAAACCCTAAACCTAACCCTAACCCTAACCCGAACCTGAACCCGAACCCGAACCCGAACACTAACCCTAAACCTAACCCTAACCCGAACCCTAATGCGGAACCTAACCCTAACCATAAGCCTAACCCTAACCAGAAACCTAACCCTAACCCTAACCCTAACCCGAACCCTAACCCTAACCCGAACCCGAACCCTAACTCCTACCCGAACCCTAACCCGAAACCTAACCCGAACCCTAACCCTAACCCTATCCTAACCCTAACCCGAAACCGAACCCTAACCCGAACCCTAACCCTAAACCTAACCCTAAACCTAACCCGAACCCTAACCCTAACCCTAACCCTAACCCTAACCCGAACCCTAACCCTAACCCTAAACCTAACCCTAAACCTAACCCGAACCCTAACCCTAACCCTAACCCTAACCCTAACCCTAACCCTAAACCGACCCTAAACCTAACCCTAACACTAACCCTAACCCTAACCCTAACCGTAACCCTAACCGTAACCCTAACCCGAAACCTAACCCTAACCCGACCCTAAGCCTAACCCTAACCCGAACCGTAACGCTAACCCAAACACTAACCCTAACCCTAACCCTAACCCTAACCCGAACCCGAACCCTAACCCTAACCCTAACCCTAACCCAAACCCTAAACCGAACCCTAACCGTAACCCTAACCCTAAACCGAACCCTAACCCAAACCCTAACCCGAATCCTAACCCTAACCCGAAACCTAACCCTAACCCTAACCTGAAAACTAACCCAAACCCTAAGCCTAACCCTAAACCTAACCCTAACCCTAACCCGAAACCGAACCCGAACCCTAACCCCAACCCTAACCCGACCCTAACCCTAACCCTAACCCGAACCCTAACGCTAACCCAAACACTAACCCTAACCCTAACCCTAACCCTAACCCTAACCCTAACCCGAACCCTAACCCTAACCCGAAAACTAACATTAACCCGAACCCGAAACCGAACGCGAACCCGAAACCTAACCCTAACTCGAACCTGAACCCGAACCCGAACACTAACCCGAACCCGAAAACGAACCCGAACCCGTACACGAACCCGAACCCGAACCAGAAATCGAACCCTAACCCTAACCCTGACCCTAAACCCTAACCCGAACCCTAACCCGAACCCGAACCCGAACACTAACCCTAACCCTAAACCCTAACCCGAACTCTAACCCGAACCCGAAACCTAAACCTATCCCGAACCCTAACCCAAAAGCACAGGGACGAGTAGAGGGGCTTAAACCATGCCTGGGCAATGTTGTTTCTTACACCTGGGTGTGTGGCATTTTGTGTAGCTGGCTACCACCCCTTGGGATAGGTTTTCCACAGCAAGAGCATATTGTTCATCGGAAGCCGTTTTGGCCCCAGGGTGTCTCCGGGCTGTGATCCTTGGGGTGAACTCCTGCTAGCAAAATCGCCGGGATGAGGGAAGGGCTCAGACTGTGCCTGGGCCCTGTGGTCTCTTCCAGGTCAGTGTAGGGCCTTTCCTTCACCTTGCCACAGGCACTTGTGAGCATGTCTGCATGTGGGGAAAGACTTTCTCGGGGGAGGCCGGTTTTTGTCAAACGGGTCCCAGTGCTCTGCTCCTCTCTTTTCACTCCTGCTGCCAGAAGCCCAGGGAGGATGGGAGGGCTTAGAACATGGCTGGGCACTGTGGTTTCTTCCAGAGAAGGGGATGGCATTTGCATTACCTTGCCACCAGCCCTTGGGATAGGGTCTGCACCTCAGGAAAACTGTTTCCGTGCGAAGCCAGCTCTTTGCCCAACGGGTCTCAGGGCCGTCACCCTCAGGTGTCCCTCCGGCTCCCCAAAGCACAGGGACGAGGTGAGGGCCTAGACCATGCCTGGGCTATGTTGTTTCTTTCACCTGGGTGTGTTGCATTTTGTGTAGCTGGCTAACACCCCTTGGGATAGGTTTTCCACAGAAAGAGCATATTGTTCCTCGGAAGACGATTGGCCCCAGGGGTCTCCGGGCTGTGTTCGTTGGGGTTGAACTCCTACTAGCAAAAGCGCCGGGATGAGGAAAGGGCTCAAACTGTGCTTCGGCCCTGTGGTCTCTTCCAGGTCAGTGTAGGGACTTTCCTTCCCCTGCCACAGGCACTTGGGAGCATGTCTGCACGTGGAGAAAGACTTTGTCGGGGGAGGCCAGTTTTTGTCAAACGGGTCCCAGTGCTGTGCTCCTCTCTTTTCACTCCTGCTGCCTGAAGCCCAGTGAGGATGGGAGGGCTTAGCACATGGCTGGGCACTGTGGTTTCTTCCAGAGAAGTGAATGGCATTTGCTTTCCCTTGCCACAACCACTTGTGAGAGTGTCTGCACCTCAGGAAAACTGTTTCCGTGGGAAGCCGGCTTTTTGCCCAACGGGTCTCAGGGCCATGGGCCTCGGGTGTCCCTGCGGCTCCCCAAAGCACAGGGACGAGGTGAGGGCCTAGACCATGCCTGGGCAATGTTGTTTCTTACACCTGGGTGTGTGGCATTTTGTGTAGCTGGCTACCACCCCTTGGGATAGGTTTTCCACAGCAAGAGCATGTTGTTCGTCGGAAGCCGTTTTGTCCCCAGGGTGTCTCCGGGCTGGGTTCGTTGGGGTTGAACTCCTGCTAGCAAACTCGCCGGGATGAGGGAAGGGCTCAGACTGTGCCTGGGCCCTGTGGTCTCTTCCAGTTCAGTGTAGGGCATTTCCTTCACCTTGCCACAGGCACTTGGGAGCATGTCTGCACGTGGGGAAAGACTTTCTCAGGGGACGCCGGTTTTTGTCAAACGGGTCCCAGTGCTGTGCTCCTCTCTTTTCACTCCTGCTGCCAGAAGCCCAGTGAGGATGGGAGGGCCGAGCACATGGTTGGGAACTGTGGTTTCTTCAAGAGAAGTGGATGGCACTTGCTTTCCCTTGCCACAACCACTTGTGAGAGGGTCTTCACCTCAGGAAAACTGTTTCCATGGGAAGCCGGCTTTTTGCCCAACCGGTCTCAGGGCCGTCGCCCTCGGGTGTCCCTCCGGCTCCCCAAAGCACAGGGACGAGGTGAGGGGCCTAGACCTTGCCTGGGCAATGTTGTTTCTTACACCAGGGTGTATGGCATTTTGTGTAGCTGGCTACCACCGCTTGATATAGGTTTTCAACAGCAAGAGCATATTGTTCGTCGGAAGCCGTTTGGGCCTCCTGAGGGTGTTCGGGCTGGGTTCGTTGGGTTTGAACTCCTGCTAGCAAAACCGGCAGGATGAGGGAAGGGCTCAGACGGTGCCTGGGCCCTATGGTCTCTTCCAGGTCAGTGTAGGGCCTTTCCTTCACCTTCCCACAGGCACTTGGGAGCGTGTCTGCACGTGGAGAAAGACTTTCTCGGGGGAGGCCGGTTTTTGTCAAACGGGTCCCAGTGTTGTGCTCCTCTCTTTTCACTCCTGCTGCCAGAAGCCCAGTGAGGTCGGAGGGCTTAGCACATGGCTGGGCACTGTGGTTTGTTCCACAGAAGTGGATGGCATTTGCTTTCCCTTGCCACAACCACTTGTGAGAGTGTCTGCACCTCAGGAAAACTGTTTCCGTGGGAAGCCGGCTTTTTGCCCAACGGGTCTCAGGGCCGTGGTCCTCGGGTGTCCCTCCGCCTCCCCAAAGCACAGGGACGAGGTGAGGGGCCCAGACCATGCCTGGGCAATGTTGTTTCTTACACCTGGGTGTGTGGCATTTTGTGTAGCTGGCTACCACCCCTTGAGATAGGTTTTCCACAGCAAGAGCATATTGTTCGTCGGAAGCCGTTTGGGCCCCAGGTTGTCTCCAAGCTGGGTTCGTTGGGGTTGAACTCCTGCTAGCAAAACCGCCGGGATGAGGGAAGGGCTCAGACTGTCCCTGGGCCCTGTGGTATCTTCCAGGTCAGTGTAGGGCCTTTCCTTCACCTTCCCACAGGCACTTGGGAGCGTGTCTGCACGTGGAGAAAGACTTTCTCGGGGGAGGCCGGTTTTTGTCAAACGGGTCCCAGTGCTGTGCTCCTCTCTTTTCACTCCTGCTGCCAGTAGCCCAGTGAGGTGAGAGGGCTTAGCACATGGCTGGGCACTGTGGTTTCTTCCACAGAAGTGGATGGCATTTTCTTTCCCTTGCCACAACCACTTGTGAGAGGGTCTGCACCTCAGGAAAACTGTTTCCGTGGGAAGCCGGCTTTTTGCCCAATGGGTCTCAGGGCCATGGTCCTCGGGTGTCCCTCCAGCTCCCCAAAGCACAGGGACGAGGTGAGGGGCCTATACCATGCCTGGGCAATGTTGTTTCTTACACCTGGGTGTGTGGCATTTTGTGTAGCTGGCTACTACCCCTTGGGATAGGTTTTCCACAGCAAGAGCATGTTGTTCGTCGGAAGCCGTTTGGACCCCCCGAGGGTGTTCGGGCTGGGTTCGTTGGGGTTGAACTCCTGCTAGCAAAAGCGCCGGGATGAGGGAAGGGCTCAGACTGTGCCTGGGCCCTGTGGTCTCTTCCAGTTCAGTGTAGGGCATTTCCTTCAACTTGCCACAGGCACTTGGGAGCATGTCTGCACGTGGGGAAAGACTTTCTCGGGGGAGGCCGGTTTTTGTCAAACGGGTCCCAGTGCTGTGCTCCTCCCTTTTCACTCCTGCTACCAGAAGCCCAGTGAGGATGGGAGGGCCGAGCACATGGTTGGGAACTGTGGTTTCTTCCAGAGAAGTGGATGGCACTTGCTTTCCCTTGCCACAACCACTTGTGAGTGGGTCTGCACCTCAGGAAAACTGTTTCCGTGGGAAGCCGGCTTTTTGCCTAACGGGTCTCAGGGCCGTGGGCCTCGGGTGTCCCTGCGGCTCCCCAAAGCACAGGGACGAGGTGAGGGCCTAGACCATGCCTGGGCAATGTTGTTTCTTACACCTGGGTGTGTGGCATTTTGTGTAGCTGGCTACCACCCCTTGGGATAGGTTTTCCACAGCAAGAGCATATTGTTCGTCGGAAGCCGTTTGGGCCCCCCGAGGGTGTTCGGGCTGGGTTCGTTGGGGTTGAAGTCCTGCTAGCATAACCGCCGGGATGAGGGAAGGGCTCAGACTGTCCCTGGGCCCTGTGGTCTCTTCCAGGTCAGTGTAGGGCCTTTCCTTCACCTTCCCACAGGCACTTGGGAGCATTTCTGCACGTGGAGAAAGACTTTCTGGGGGGAGGCCGGTTTTTGTCAAACGGGTCCCAGTGCTGTGCTCCTCTCTTTTCACTCCTGCTGCCAGAAGCCCAGTGAGATTGGGAGGGCCTAGCACATGGCTGGGAACTGTGGTTTCTTCAATAGAAGTGGAAGGCATTTGCTTTCCCTTGCCACAACCACTTGTGAGAGGGTCTGCACCTCAGGAAAACTGTTTCCGTGGGAAGCCGGCTTTTTGCCCAACGGGTCTCAGGGCCGTGGGCCTCGGGTGTCCCTCCGGCTCCCCAAAGCACAGGGACGAGGTGAGGGGCCTAGACCATGCCTGGGCAATGTTGTTTCTTACACCAGGGTATGTGGCATTTTGTGTAGCTGGCTACCACCCCTTGATATAGGTTTTCCACATCAAGAGCATATTGCTCGTCGGAAGCCGTTTGGGCCCCCCAAGGTGTTAGGGCTGGGTTCGTTGGGGTTGAACTCCTGCTAGCATAACCGCCGGGATGAGGGAAGGGCTCAGACTGTGCCTGGGCCCTGTGGTCTCTTCCAGGTCAGTGTAGGGCCTTTCCTTCACATTGCCACAGGCACTTGGGAGCATGTCTGCACGTGGGGGAAGACTTTCTAGGGGGAGCCCGGTTTTTGTCAAACGGGTCTGAGTGCTGTGCTCCTCTCTTTTCACTCCTGCTGCCAGAAGCCCAGTGAGGTCGGAGGGCTTAGCACATGGCTGGGCACTGTGGTTTGTTCCACAGAAGTGGATGGCATTTGCTTTCCCTTGCCACAACCACTTGTGAGAGGGTCTGCACCTCAGGAAAACTGTTTCCGTGGGAAGCCGGCTTTTTGCCCAACGGGTCTCAGGGCCGTGGGCCTCGGGTGTCCCTCCGGCTCCCCAAAGCACAGGGACGAGGTGAGGGGCCCAGACCATGCCTTGGCAATGTTGTTTCTTACACGTGGGTGTGTGACATTTTGTGTAGCTGGCTACCACTCCTTCGGATAGGTTTTCCACAGCAAGAGCTTATTGTTCCTCGGAAGCCGTTTGGGCCCCAGGGGGTCTCCGGGCTGGGTTCCTTGGGGTTGAACTCCTGCTAGCAAAAGCGCCGGGATGAGGGAAGGGCTCAGACTGTGCCTGGGCCCTGTGGTCTCTTCCAGGTCAGTGTAGGGCCTTTCCTTCACCTTGCCACAGGCTCTTGGGAGCATGTCTGCAGGTGGGGAAAGACTTTCTCGGGGGAGGCCGGTTTTTGTCAAACGGGTCGCAGTGCTGTGCTCCTCTCTTTTCACTCCTGCTGCCAGAAGCCCAGTGAGGATGGGAGGGCTTAGCACATGGCTGGGCACTGTGGTTTCTTCCAGAGAAGTGGATGGAATTTGCTTTCCCTTGCCAGAACCACTTGTGAGAGGGTCTGCACCTCAGGAAAACTGTTTCCGTGGAAATCCGGCTTTTGGCCCAACGGGTCAGGGACGTGGGCCTCGGGTGTCCCTCCGGCTCCCCAAAGCACAGGGACGAGGTGAGGGGCCTACACCATGCCTCGGCAATGTTGTTTCCTACACCTGGGTGTGTGGCATTTTGTGTAGCTGGCTACCACCCCTTGATATAAGTTTTCCACAGCAAGAGCATATTGTTCCTCGGAAGCCCTTTTGGCCCCAGCTGGTCTCTGGGCTGGGTTCGTTGGGGTTGAACTCATGTTAGCAAAAGCGCCGGCATGAGGGAAGGGCTCAGACTTTGCCTGGGCCCTGTGGTCTCTTCCAGGTCAGTGTAGGGCCTTTCCTTCCCCTGCCACAGGCACTTGGGAGCATGTCTGCACGTTGAGAAAGACTTTCTCGGGGGAGGCCGGTTTTTCCCAAACGGGTTCCAGTGCTGTGCTCCTCTCTTTTCACTCCTTTTGCCAGAAGCCCAGTGAAGATGGGAGGCCTTAGCACATGGCTGGGCACTGTGGTTTCTTCCAGAGAAGTGGATGGCATTTGCTTTCCCTTGCCACAACCACTTGTGAGAGGGTCTGCACCTCAGGAAAACTGTTTCCGGGGAAAGCCGGCTTTTTTCCAACGGGTCTCAGGGCCGTGGGCCTCGGGTGTCCCTCCGGGTCCCCAAAGCACAGGGACGAGGTGAGGGGCCTAGACCTTGCCTGGGCAATGTTGATTCTTACACCAGGGTGTGTGGCATTTTGTGTAGCTGGCTACCACCCCTTGATATAGGTTTTCCACAGCAAGAGCATATTGCTCGTCGGAAGCCGTTTTATCCCCAGGGGGTATCCTGGCTCGGTTCGTTGGGGTGAACTCCTGCTAGGAAAACCTCCGGGGTGAGGGAAGGGCTCAGACTGTGCCTGGGCCCTGTGGTCTCTTCCAGGTCATTGTAGTGCCTTTCCTTCACCTTGCCACAGGCACTTGGGAGCATGTCTGCACGTGGGGAAAGACTTTCTCGGGGGAGGCCGGTTTTTGTCAAATGGGTCCCAGTGCTGTGCTCCTCTCTTTTCACTCCTACTGCCTGAAGACCAGTGAGGATGGGAGGGCTTAGCCCATGGCTGGGCAGTGTGGTTTCTTCCAGAGAAGTGGATGGCATTTGCTTTCCCTTGCCACAATCACTTGTGAGAGGGTCTGCACCTCAGGAAAACTTTTTCCGTGGGAAGCCGGCTTTTTGCCCAACGGGTCTCAGGGCCATAGGCCTCGGGTGTCCCTCCGGCTGCCCAAAGCACAGGGACCAGGTGAGGGGCCTAGAACATGCCTGGTCAATGTTGTTTCTTACACCTGGGTGTGTGGCATTTTGTGTAGCTGGCTACCACTCCTTGGGATAGGTTTTCCATAGCAAGAGCATATTGTTCCTCGGAAGCCGTTTGTGCCCCAGGGGGTTTCCGGGCTGGGTTCCTTGGGGTTGAACTCCTGCTAGCAAAAGCGCCGGGATGAGGGAAGGGCTCAGACTGTGCATGGGTCCTGTGGTCTCTTCCAGGTCAGTGTAGGGCCTTTCCTTCACCTTGCCACAGGCACTTGGGAGCCTGTCTGCACGTGGAGAAAGACTTTCTTGGGGGAGGCCGTTTTTTGTCAAACGGGTCCCAGTGCTCTGCTCCTCTCTTTTCACTCCTGCTGCCAGAAGCCCAGTGAGGATGGAAGGGCTTAGCACATGGCTGGGCACTGTGGTTTCTTCCAGAGAAGTGGATGGCATTTGCTTTCCCTTGCCACAACCACTTGTGAGAGGGTCTGCACCTCAAGAAAACTGTTTCCGTGGGAAGCTGTTTTTTTGCCCAACGGGTCTCAGGGCCGTGGGCCTCGGGTGTCCCTCCGGCTCCCAAAGCACAGGGACGAGGTGAGGGGCTTAGACCATGCCTGGGCAATGTTGTTTCTTACACCTGGGTGTGTGGCATTTTGTGTAGCTGGCTACCACCCCTTGGGATAGGTTTTCCACAGCGAGAGCATATTGCTCGTTAGAAGCCGTTTTTTCCCCAGAGGGTCTCCGTGCTGGGTTCGTTCGTGTTGAAGTCCTGCTGGCAAAACCGCCGGGATGAGGGAAGGGCTCAGACGGTGCCTGGGCACAGTGGTCTCTTACCCGACCCGTACCCTAACTGGAACCCAAACCCTATACCCTGACCCAGACCCTGACCCTGATCCTGACCATTACCCTGACCCTAACCTGAACCCTAACCCTAAACCTAACCCCTAACCCTAACCCTAAACCTAACCTCATTCCTAACCATAACCCTAACCCGAACCCTAATCCTAAACTTTAACCTAGCCATAACCGAAACCCTAACCCGAACCCAAACCCTAACCAGAAACCTAACCTTAACCCTAACCCTACCCGAACTCAAACCCGAAACCTAACTCGAACCTAACCCTAAACCTAACCTAATCCTAACCCTTACCCTAACCCTTACTCGAACCCTATCCTGAACCGTAACCCAAACCCTAACCCAAACCCTAACCCTAACCCTAACGCTAACCCAAACCCTAACCTTAACATGAACCTGAACCCGAAACCTAACCCTAACCCTAACCCTAACCCTAACCCTAACTCGAACCTAACCCTAAACCTAACCTAATCCTAACCCTTACCCTAACCCTTACTCGAACCCTATCCTGAACCGTAACCCAAACCCTAACCCAAACCCTAACCCTAACCCTAACGCTAACCCAAACCCTAACCTTAACATGAACCTGAACCCGAAACCTAACCCTAACCCTAACCCTAACCCTAACCCTAACCCGAAACCTAACCCGAACGCGAACTCTAACCCTGACCCGAACGTGAACCCGAAACCTGTCCCGAACACCGAACCCGAAACTATAACCCTAACCCTACCCTACCAGAAAACTAACCCTAACCCTAAAACTAATTCGAACCCTAACACTAACCCGATCCCTAGCCCTAAACTGAACCCTCACCCGAACCCTGATCCTAACCCGAAACTGAACCCTAACCCTAACCCTAACCCTAACCTGATCCCTAACCATAAACCTAACCCGAACCCTAATCCTAAACTGAACCCTAGCCATAACCCAAACTCTAACCCTAACACGTACCCTAACCAGAACCCTAACCCTAACCCTAACCATAACACTAAACCTGATCCTAACCCGAAACTGAACCCTAACCCTAACCCTAAACCTAACCCTAACCCTAACCCTAACCCTAAACCGAACCCTAACCCTAACCCGAACCGGAACCCTAACCCTAACCCGAAACCGAACCCTAGCCCTAACCCGAACCCTAACCCTAACCCTAACCCTAACCCGATCCCTAATGCGGAACCTAACCCTAACCCTAACCCTAACCAGAAACCTAACCCTAACCCTAACCCTAACCCGAACCCTAATGCGGAACCTAACCCTAACCATAAGCCTAACCCTAACCAGAAACCTAACCCTAACCCTAACCCGAACCCTAACCCTAACCCGAACCCGAACCCTAACTCCTACCCTAACCCTAACCCGTATCCTAACCCTAACCCTAACACTAACCCAAACCGAACCCTAAACCTAACCCTAACCCTAACCCTAACCCGAACCCGAACCCTAAACCTAACCCGAAACCTAACCCGAACCCAGCCCTAACCCTAACCCTAACCCTACCCTAAACCTAACTCGAACCCTAACCCTAAACCTAACCCGAACACTAACCCGAACCCTAACCCTAACCCTAATCCTAAGCCGAACATTAACCCTAACCCGAAACCTATCCCTAACCCTAACCCTAACCCGAACCCTAACCCGAGCCCTAACCCTAACCGTCACCCTAACCCGAACCCTGACCCTAACACGAAACCTAACCCTAAACCGAACCCTAACCCTAACCCTAACCCGAACCCTAACCCTAACCGTAACCCGAACCCGAACCCTAACCCTAACCCGAACCCAAACCCTAACCCTAACCCTAACCGTACCCTAACCGAAACCCTAACCCTAACCCTAACCGGAACCCTAACCCTAACCCTACCCTAACCCGAACCTGAACCCTAACCCTAACCCGAACCCTAACCCGAACCCTAACCGGAACCCTAACCCGAACCCGAACCCGAACCCTAACTCGAAACCTAACCCGAACACGAATCCTAACCCTAACCCTAACCCAAACCCGAACCCTAACCCTAATCCTAACCCTAACCCTAACCATAACCATAACCCTAACCCGAACCAGAACCCTAACCGGACCCTACCCTAAGCCTATCCCTAACCTGAACCCTAACCCTAAACCTAACCCTAACCCGAACCCTAACCCTAAACGTAACCCGAACCCGAACCCTAACCCTAACCCGAACCCGAACCCTAACCCTAACCCTAACCGTACCCTAACCGTAACCCTAACCCTAACCCTAACCGGAACCCTAACCCTAACCCTAACCGTAACCCGAACCTGAACCCTAACCCTAACCCGAACCCTAACCCGAACCCTAACCCGAACCCTAACCCTAACCCGAACCCGAACCCTAACTCGAAACCTAACCCGAACACGAATCCTAACCCAAACCCTAACCCAAACCCGAACCCTAACCCTAATCCTAACCCTAACCCTAACCATAACCATAACCCTAACCCGACCCAGAACCCTAACCCGACCCTACCCTAAGCCTATCCCTAACCTGAACCCTAACCCTAACCCTAACCCTAACCCTAACCCAACCCGGACCCTAACCCTAACCGTAACCCTAACCCGAAACCTAACCTAACCCGACCCTAACCCTAACCGTATCCCTAACCGGAAACCTAACCCTAACCATAACCATAACCCGAACCCTAACCCTAACGCTAACCGAAACCCTAACCCTAACCCGACCTTAACCCTAACCCTATCCCTAACCAGAACCCTAAGAGGAACCCTAACCCTAACCCAAACCTAACCATAACCCTAAGCCTAACCCCAACCCGAAACCTAAACTTAACCCTAACCCGAACCCGAACCCTAACCCTAACCCTAAACCTAAACCTAACCCTAACCCTAAACCTAACCCGAATCCAAACCCTAACCCTAACCCTAACCCTAACCTAACCCTAAACCTAAATCGAACCCTAAGAGGAACCCTAACCCTAACCCTAACCCGAATGCTAACCCTAACCCGACCCTAACCCTAACCCTATCCCTAACCTGAACCCGAAACCGAACCCGAACCCGAAACCTAACCCTAACCCTAACCCTAACCCTAACCCTAACCCTAACCCGAACCCTAACAATAACACTAACCCTAACCCTAACCCTAACCCGAACTCTAACCCTAACCCTAACCCGAACCCGAACACTAACCCTAACCCGACACTAACCCTAACCCTATCCCTAACCTTAAACCTAACCCTAACCCGAACCCTAACCCTAAACCAAATCCTAAACCTCACCCAAACCCTAACCCTAACCTTAACCCTAAACCTAACCCGAACCCAAACCCAAAACCTCACCCTAAACCTAACCCTACCCCTAACCCGAACCCGAAACCTAACCCTAATCCGCACCCGAAACCTAACCAGAACCCTAACCCTACACCGAACCCGAAGAGTAACCCGAACCCAAACCCGACCATTACCCTAAACCTATCCCTAACCTGAACCCTAACCCTAACCCTAACCCTAACCCTAACCCTAACCCTAACCCGAAACCGAACCCTAACCCTAACCCGAACCCGAACCCTAACCCTAACCCTAACCCGAACCCTAACCCTAACCCTAACCCGAACCCGAACCCGAAACCTAACCCTAACCCTAACCCTAAACCTAACCCTAACTCAAACACTAAACCTCACCCTAAACCTAAATCGAACCCTAACCCTAACACTAACCCTAACCCTAACCCTAACCCTAACCCTAACCCTAACCCGAACCCTAACCCTAACCCTAACCCTAACCCGAACCCTAACCCTAATCCTAACCCTAACCCTAACCATAACCATAACCCTAACCCGACCCAGAACCCTAACCCGACCCTACCCTAAGCCTATCCCTAACCTGAACCCTAACCCTAACCCTAACCCTAACCCTAACCCAACCCGGACCCTAACCCTAACCGTAACCCTAACCCGAAACCTAACCTAACCCGACCCTAACCCTAACCGTATCCCTAACCGGAAACCTAACCCTAACCATAACCATAACCCGAACCCTAACCCTAACGCTAACCGAAACCCTAACCCTAACCCGACCTTAACCCTAACCCTATCCCTAACCAGAACCCTAAGAGGAACCCTAACCCTAACCCAAACCTAACCATAACCCTAAGCCTAACCCCAACCCGAAACCTAAACTTAACCCTAACCCGAACCCGAACCCTAACCCTAACCCTAAACCTAAACCTAACCCTAACCCTAAACCTAACCCGAATCCAAACCCTAACCCTAACCCTAACCCTAACCTAACCCTAAACCTAAATCGAACCCTAAGAGGAACCCTAACCCTAACCCTAACCCGAATGCTAACCCTAACCCGACCCTAACCCTAACCCTATCCCTAACCTGAACCCGAACCCGAACCCGAACCCGAAACCTAACCCTAACCCTAACCCTAACCCTAACCCTAACCCGAACCCTAACAATAACACTAACCCTAACCCTAACCCTAACCCGAACTCTAACCCTAACCCTAACCCGAACCCGAACACTAACCCTAACCCGACACTAACCCTAACCCTATCCCTAACCTTAAACCTAACCCTAACCCGAACCCTAACCCTAAACCAAATCCTAAACCTCACCCAAACCCTAACCCTAACCTTAACCCTAAACCTAACCCGAACCCAAACCCAAAACCTCACCCTAAACCTAACCCTACCCCTAACCCGAACCCGAAACCTAACCCTAATCCGCACCCGAAACCTAACCAGAACCCTAACCCTACACCGAACCCGAAGAGTAACCCGAACCCAAACCCAACCATTACCCTAAACCTATCCCTAACCTGAACCCTAACCCTAACCCTAACCCTAACCCGAACCCGAACACTAACCCTAACCCTAACCCTAACCCGTATCCTAACCCTAACCCTAACACTAACCCGAAACCGAACCCTAAACCTAACCCGAAACCTAACCCGAACCCTAACCCTAACCCTCACCCTAACCCTACCCTAAACCTAACTCGAACCCTAACCCTAAACCTAACCTGAAACCTATCCCTAACCCTAACCCTAACCCTAACTGTAACCCTAACCCGAAACCTATCCCTAACCCTAACCCTAACCCGAACCAGAACCCTAACCCAACCCTACCCTAAGCCTATCCCTAACCTGAACCCTAACCCTAACCCTAACCCTAACCCTAACCCAACCCGGACCCTAACCCTAACCGTAACCCTAACCCGAAACCTAACCCTAACCCGACCCTAACCCTAACCGTATCCCTAACCAGAACCCTAAGAGGAACCCTAACCCTAACCCAAACCTAACCATAACCCTAAGCCTAACCCCAACCCGAAACCTAAACTTAACCCTAACCCGAACCCGAACCCTAACCCTAACCCTAACCCTAACCCTAACCCTAAACCTAACCCGAATCCAAACCCTAACCCTAACCCAAACCTAACCCTAAACCTAAATCGAACCCTAAGAGGAACCCTAACCCTAACCCTAACCCGAATGCTAACCCTAACCCGACCCTAACCCTAACCCTATCCCTAACCTGAACCCGAACCCGAACCCGAACCCGAAACCTAACCCTAACCCTAACCCTGAACCTAACCCTAACTCAAACACTAAACCTCACCCTAAACCTAATTCGAACCCTAACCCTAACACTAACCCTAACCCGAACCCAAACCCGAGCGCTAACCCGAAACCTAACCCTAACCCTAACCCGAAACCTAACCCTAACCCTAACAGAACCCTACCCCTAACACGAACCCAAACCCGAACGCGAACCCAAAATCTAACCCGAACACGAACCCTAACCCGAACCCGAACCCTTACCCTAACCCTAACCCAACCGGAACCCTAACCCGAACCCGAACCCTAACGCAAACCCGAATCCTAACCCTAACCTTAACCCTAACCTGAACACTGACCCTAACCAAACCCTAATCCGAACCCTAACCCTACCCTAACCCGAACCCTAACACTAAACCTAACCCAAACCCAAAGCCAAACACTAACCCTAACCCAAATGTTACCCGAACCCGAACCCTAACCAAAAACCGAACCCGCACCCTATCCCTAACCTTAAACCTAACCCTAACCCGAAGCCGAACCCTAACCTGAACCCTAACCATGACCCTAACCCTAACACTAAAACTAACCCTAACCGTAACCCGAACCCGAATCCAAACCCTAACCCTAACCCAAACCTAATCCTAACCCTAAACCTGACCCGAACCCAAATCCTAAACCTCACCCTAACCCTAACCCTAACCTTAACCCTAAACCTAACCCGAACCCAAACCCAAAACCTCACCCTAACCCTAACCCTACCGCTAACCCGAACCCGAAACCTAACCCTAATCCGCACCCGAAACCTAACCAGAACCCTAACCCTACCCCGAACCCGAAGAGTAACCCTAACCCTAACCCGACCATTACCCTAACCCTATCCCTAACCTGAACCCTAACCCTAACCCTAACCCTAACCCAAACCAGAACCCTAAACCTAACCCTAACCCTAACCCTAACCCTAACCCGAACCCTAACCCTAACCCGAACCGGAACCCTAACCCTAACCCGAAACCGAACCCTAACCCTAACCCGAACCCGAACCCTAACCCTAACCCTAACCCGAACCGGAACCCTAACCCTAACCCGAAACCGAACCCTAACCCTAACCCGAACCCGAACCCTAACCCTAACCCTAACCCGAACCCTAACCCTAACCCGAACCCGAACCCGAAACCTAACCCTAACCCTAACCCTAAACCTAACCCTAAATCAAACACTAAACCTCACCCTAAACCTAAATCGAACCCTAACCCTAACCCTAACCCTAACCCGAACCCAAACCCGAGCGCTAACCCGAAACCTAACCCTAACCCTAACCCGAAACCTAACCCTAACCCTAACAGAACCCTACCCCTAACACGAACCCAAACCCGAACGCGAACCCAAAATCTAACCCGAACACGAACCCTAACCCGAACCCGAACCCTTACCCTAACCCTAACCCAACCCGAACCCTAACCCGAACCCGAAACCTAACGCAAACCCGAATCCTAACCCTAACCCTAACCCTAACCCGAACACTAACCCTAACCAAACCCTAATCCGAACCCTAACCCTACCCTAACCCGAACCCTAACACTAAACCTAACCCAAACCCAAAGCCAAACACTAACCCTAACCCAAATGTTACCCGAACCCGAACCCTAACCAAAAACCGAACCCGCACCCTAACCCTAACCTGAAACCTAACCCTAACCCTAACCATAACCGGAACCCTAACCCTGAATCGAACCCTAACCCGAACCCTAAACCTAACCCTAACCCAACCCAAATCCTAACCCGAACCCTAACCCGAACCCTAACAATAACACTAACCCTAACCCTAACCCTAACCCGAACTCTAACCCTAACCCTAACCCGAACCCGAACACTAACCCTAACCCGACACTAACCCTAACCCTATCCCTAACCTTAAACCTAACCCTAACCCGAACCCTAACCCTAACCCAAATCCTAAACCTCACCCTAACCCTAACCCTAACGTTAACCCTAAACCTAACCCGAACCCAAACCCAAAACCTCACCCTAAACCTAACCCTACCCCTAACCCGAACCCGAAACCTAACCCTAATCCGCACCCGAAACCTAACCAGACCCTAACCCTACCCCGAACCCGAAGAGTAACCCGAACCCAAACCCGACCATTACCCTAACCCTATCCCTAACCTGAACCCTAACCCTAACCCTAACCCTAACCCTAACCCGAACCCGAACCCGAACCCAAACCCTACCCCTATTCCGAACCCTAAACCTAAACCGAACCCTAACCCTAACATGAACCCACACCCGAACCCGAACCCAAAATCTAACACAAACCCAAACCCTAACCCAAACCCGAACCCTAACCCGAACCCTAACCCAACCCGAACCCTAACCCGAACCCTAAACCTAACCCTAACCCTACCCCGAATCCTAACCCTAACCCTAACCCGAACCCGAACCGTAACCCTCACCCTAACCCTAACCTGAACCCTAACCCTAAACCTAACCCGAACCCGAACCCTAACCCTAACCCGAACCTGAACCCTAATCCTAACCCTAAGCCTAATCCGAACTCGAACCCTAACCCTAACCCTAACCCTAACTCTACCCTAAACCTAACTCGAACCCTAACCCTAAACCTAACCCGAAACCTATCCCTAAACCTAACCCTAACCCTAACTGTAACCCTAAACCGAACCCTAACCCGAACCCGAACCCTAACCCTAACCCGAACCCTAACCGTCACCCTAACCCGAACCCGAACCCTAACCGTAACACGAAACCTAACCCTAAACCGAACCCTAACCCTAACCCGAACCCGAACCCTAACCCTAACCGTAACCCGAACCCGAACCCTAACCCTAACCCGAACCCGAACCCTAACCCTAAAACTAACCGTACCCTAACCCTAACCCTAACCCTAACCGGAACCCTAACCCTAACCCTAACCCGAACCCGAACCCAAACCCTAACCCTAACCCGAATCCTAACCCGAACCCTAACCCGAACCCTAACCCGAACCCGAACCGTAACTCGAAACCTAACCCGAACACGAACCCTAACCCTAACCCTAACCCTAACCCAAACCCGAACCCTAACCCTAATCCTAACCCTAAACCTAACCCTAACCATAACCCTAACCCGAACCAGAACCCTAACCCGACCCTACCCTAAGCCTATCCCTAACCTGAACCCTAACCCTAACCCTAACCCTAACCCTAACCCTAACCCAACCCGGACCCTAACCCTAACCGTAACCCTAACCCGAAACCTAACCCTAACCCGACCCTAACCCTAACCGTATCCCTAACCGGAAATCTAACCCTAAGCCTAACCCTAACCCGAACCCGAACCCTAACCCTAACGCTAACCGAAACCCTAACCCTAACCCGACCTTAACCCTAACCCTATCCCTAACCAGAACCCTAAGAGGAACCCTAACCCTAACCCAAACCTAACCATAACCCTAAGCCTAACCCCAACCCGAAACCTAAATTAACCCTAACCCGAACCCGAACCCTAACGCTAACCCTAACCCTAACCCTAACCCTAACCCGAATCCAAACCCTAACCCTAACCCAAACCTAACCCTAAACCTAAATCGAACCCTAAGAGGAACCCTAACCCTAACCCTAACCCGAATGCTAACCCTAACCCGACCCTAACCCTAACCCTAACCCTAAACCTAACCCTAACCCTAACCCTAACCCGAACCCTAACCCTAACCCGAACCGGAACCCTAACCCTAACCCGAAACCGAACCCTAACCCTAACCCGAACCCGAACCCTAACCCTAACCCTAACCCGAACCCTAACCCTAACCCGAACCGGAACCCTAACCCTAACCCGAAACCGAACCCTAACCCTAACCCGAAACCTAACCCTAACCCTAACAGAACCCTACCCCTAACACGAACCCAAACCCGAACGCGAACCCAAAATCTAACCCGAACACGAACCCTAACCCGAACCCGAACCCTTACCCTAACCCTAACCCAACCCGAACCCTAACCCGAACCCGAACCCTAACGCAAACCCGAATCCTAACCCTAACCTTAACCCTAACCCGAACACTAACCCTAACCAAACCCTAATCCGAACCCTAACCCTACCCTAACCCGAACCCTAACACTAAACCTAACCCAAACCCAAAGCCAAACACTAACCCTAACCCAAATGTTACCCGAACCCGAACCCTAACCAAAAACCGAACCCGCACCCTATCCCTAACCTTAAACCTAACCCTAACCCGAAGCCGAACCCTAACCTGAACCCTAACCATGACCCTAACCCTAACACTAACACTAACCCTAACCGTAACCCGAACCCGAATCCAAACCCTAACCCTAACCCAAACCTAATCCTAACCCTAAACCTGACCTGAACCCAAATCCTAAACCTCACCCTAACCCTAACCCTAACCTTAACCCTAAACCTAACCCGAACCCAAACCCAAAACCTCACCCTAACCCTAACCCTACCCCTAACCCGAACCCGAAACCTAACCCTAATCCGCACCCGAAACCTAACCAGAACCCTAACCCTACCCCGAACCCGAAGAGTAACCCTAACCCTAACCCGACCATTACCCTAACCCTATCCCTAACCTGAACCCTAACCCTAACCCTAACCCTAACCCGAACCCGAACCCTAACCCTAACCCGAACCGGAACCCTAACCCTAACCCGAAACCGAACCCTAACCCTAACCCGAACCCGAACCCTAACCCTAACCCTAACCCGAACCCTAACCCTAACCCTAACCCGAACCCAAAACCTAACCCTAACCCTAAACCTAACCCTAACTCAAACACTAAACCTCACCCTAAACCTAAATCGAACCCTAACCCTAACACTAACCCTAACCCGAACCCAAACCCGAGCGCTAACCCGAAACCTAACCCTAACGCTAATCCGAAACCTAACCCTAACCCTAACAGAACCCTACCCCTAACACGAACCCAAACCCGAACGCGAACCCAAAATCTAACCCAAACCCGAACCCTAACCCGAACCCGAACCCTTTCCCCAACCCTAACCCAACCCGAACCCTAATCCGAAGCCGAACCCTAATGCAAACCCGAATCCTAACACTAACCCTAACCCTAACACCTAACACTAACCCTAACCAAACCCTAATCTGAACCCTAACCCTACCCTAACCCGAACCCTAACACTAAACCTAACCCGAACCCAAAGCCAAACACTAACCCTAACCCAAATGATACCCGAACCCGAACCCTAACCAAAAACCGAACCCGCACCCTAACCCTAACCTGAAACCTAACCCTAACCCAACCCGAATACTAACCTGAACCCTAACCCGAACCCTAACGATAACCCTAACCCTAACCCTAACCCTAACCCTAACCCTAACCCGAACTCTAACCCTAACCGTAACCCTAACCCGAACACTAACCCCAACCCGACACTAACCCTAACCCTATCCCTAACCTTAAAGCTAACCCTAACCCGAACCCTAACCCGAACTCGAACCCTAACCTGAACCCTAACCATAACCCTAACCCGAACACTAACACTAACCCTAACCCTAACCCGAACCCGAATCCAAACCCTAACCCTAACCCAAACCTAATCCTAACCCGAAACCTGACTCAAACCCATATCCTAAACCTCACCCTAACCCTAACCCTAAACCTAACCCTAAACCTAACCCGAACCCAAACCCAAAACCTCACCCTAAACCTAACCCTACCCCTAACGCGAACCCGAAACCTAACCCTAATCCGCACCCGAAACCTAACCAGAACCCTAACCCTACCCCGAACCCGAAGAGTAACCCGAACCCAAACCCGACCATTACCCTAACCCTATCCCTAACCTGAACCCTAACCCTAACCCTAACCCTAACCCTAACCCTAAACCTAACCCTAACCCTAACCCTAACCCTAACCCGAACCCAAACCCTACCCCTATTCCGAACCCTAAACCTAAACCGAACCCTAACCCTAACATGAACCCACACCCGAACCCGAACCCAAAATCTAACACAAACCCAAACCCTAACCCAAACCCGAACCCTAACACGAACCCTAACCCATCCCGAACCCTAACTCGAACCCTAAACCTAACCCTAACCCTACCCCGAATCCTAACCCTAACCCTAACCCGAACCCGAACCGTAACCCTAACCCTAACCCTAACCTGAACCCTAACCCTAAACCTAACCCAAACCCGAACCCTAACCCTAACCCGAACCCGAACCCTAATCCTAACCCTAAGCCTAATCCGAACCCGAACCCTAACCCTAACCCTAACCCTAACTCTACCCTAAACCTAACTCGAACCCTAACCCTAAACCTACCCCGAAACGTATCCCTAAACCTAACCCTAACCCTAACTGTAACCCTAAACCGAACCCTAACCCGAACCCGAACCCTAACCCTAACCCGAACCCTAACCGTCACCCTAACCCGAACCCGAACCCTAACCGTAACACGAAACCTAACCCTAAACCGAACCCTAACCCTAACCCTAACCCGAACCCTAACCCTAACCGTAACCCGAACCCGAACCCTAACCCTAACCCGAACCCGAACCCTAACCCTAAAACTAACCGTACCCTAACCCTAACCCTAACCCTAACCGGAACCCTAACCCTAACCCTAACCCGAACCCAAACCCTAACCCTAACCCGAACCCTAACCCGAACCCTAACCCGAACCCTAACCCGAACCCGAACCCGAACCCTAACTCGAAACCTAACCCGAACACGAACCCTAACCCTAACCCTAACCCTAACCCAAACCCGAACCCTAACCCTAATCCTAACCCTAACCCTAACCCTAACCATAACCCTAACCCGAACCAGAACCCTAACCCGACCCTACCCTAAGCCTATCCCTAACCTGAACCCTAACCCTAACCCTAACCCTAACCCTAACACTAACCCAACCCGGACCCTAACCCTAACCGTAACCCTAACCCGAAACCTAACCCTAACCCTAACCCTAACCCTAACCGTATCCCTAACCGGAAATCTAACCCTAAGCCTAACCCTAACCCGAACCCGAACCCTAACCCTAACGCTAACCGAAACCCTAACCCTAACCCGACCTTAACCCTAACCCTATCCCTAACCAGAACCCTAAGAGGAACCCTAACCCTAACCCAAACCGAACCATAACCCTAAGCCTAACCCCAACCCGAAACTTAAACTTAACCCTAACCCGAACCCGAACCCTAACCCTAACCCTAACCCTAACCCTAACCCGAATCCAAACCCTAACCCTAACCCAAACCTAACCCTAAACCTAAATCGAACCCTAAGAGGAACCCTAACCCTAACCCTAACCCGAATGCTAACCCTAACCTGACCCTAACCCTAACCCTATCCCTAACCTGAACCCGAACCCGAACCCGAAACCTAACCCTAACCCTAACCCTAAACCTAACCCTAACTCAAACACTAAACCTCACCCTAAACCTAAATCGAACCCTAACCCTAACACTAACCCTAACCCGAACCCAAACCCGAGCGCTAACCCGAAACCTAACCCTAACCCTAACCCGAAACCTAACCCTAACCCTAACAGAACCCTACCCCTAACACGAACCCAAACCCGAACGCGAACCCAAAATCTAACCCGAACACGAACCCTAACCCGAACCCGAACCCTTACCCTAACCCTAACCCAACCCGAACCCTAACCCGAACCCGAACCCTAACGCAAACCCGAATCCTAACCCTAACCTTAACCCTAACCCGAACACTAACCCTAACCAAACCCTAATCCGAACCCTAACCCTACCCTAACCCGAACCCTAACACTAAACCTAAACCAAACCCAAAGCCAAACACTAACCCTAACCCAAATGTTACCCGAACCCGAACCCTAACCAAAAACCGAACCCGCACCCTATCCCTAACCTTAAACCTAACCCTAACCCGAAGCCGAACCCTAACCTGAACCCTAACCATGACCCTAACCCTAACACTAACACTAACCCTAACCGTAACCCGAACCCGAATCCAAACCCTAACCCTAACCCAAACCTAATCCTAACCCTAAACCTGACCCGAACCCAAATCCTAAACCTCACCCTAACCCTAACCCTAACCTTAACCCTAAACCTAACCCGAACCCAAACCCAAAACCTCACCCTAACCCTAACCCTACCGCTAACCCGAACCCGAAACCTAACCCTAATCCGCACCCGAAACCTAACCAGAACCCTAACCCTACCCCGAACCCGAAGAGTAACCCTAACCCTAACCCGACCATTACCCTAACCCTAACCCTATCCCTAACCTGAACCCTAACCCTAACCCTAACCCTAACCCGAACCCTAACCCTAACCCGAACCCGAACCCAAAACCTAACCCTAACCCTAACCCTAAACCTAACCCTAACTCAAACACTAAACCTCACCCTAAACCTAAATCGAACCCTAACCCTAACACTAACCCTAACCCGAACCCAAACCCGAGCGCTAACCCGAAACCTAACCCTAACGCTAATCCGAAACCTAACCCTAACCCGAACCCAAATCCTACCCCTATTCCGAACCCTAAACCTAAACCGAACCCTAACCCTAACATGAACCCACACCCGAACCCGAACCCAAAATCTAACACAAACCCAAACCCTAACCCAAACCCGAACCCTAACACGAACCCTAACCCAACCCGAACCCTAACCCGAACCCTAAACCTAACCCTAACCCTACCCCGAATACTAACCCTAACCCTAACCCGAAACCAAACCGTAACCCTAACCCTAACCCTAACCTGAACCCTAACCCTAAACCTAACCCGAACCCGAACCCTAACCCTAACCCGAACCCGAACCCTAATCCTAACCCTAAGCCTAATCCGAACCCGAACCCTAACCCTAACCCTAACCCTAACTCTACCCTAAACCTAACTCGAACCCTAACCCTAAACCTAACCCGAAACCTATCCCTAAACCTAACCCTAACCCTAACTGTAACCCTAAACCGAACCCTAACCCGAACCCGAACCCTAACCCTAACCCGAACCCTAACCGTCACCCTAACCCGAACCCGAACCCTAACCGTAACACGAAACCTAACCCTAAACCGAACCCTAACCCTAACCCTAACCCGAACCCTAACCCTAACCGTAACCCGAACCCGAACCCTAACCCTAACCCGAACCCGAACCCTAACCCTAAAACTAACCGTACCCTAACCCTAACCCTAACCCTAACCCTAACCCGAACCCTAACCCGAACCCTAACCCGAACCCGAACCCGAACCCTAACTCGAAACCTAACCCGAACACGAACCCTAACCCTAACCCTAACCCTAACCCAAACCCGAACCCTAACCCTAATCCTAACCCTAACCCTAACCCTAACCATAACCCTAACCCGAACCAGAACCCTAACCCGACCCTACCCTAAGCCTATCCCTAACCTGAACCCTAACCCTAACCCTAACCCTAACCCTAACCCTAACCCAACCCGGACCCTAACCCTAACCGTAACCCTAACCCGAAACCTAACCCTAACCCGACCCTAACCCTAACCGTATCCCTAACCGGAAATCTAACCCTAAGCCTAACCCTAACCCGAACCCGAACCCTAACCCTAACGCTAACCGAAACCCTAACCCTAACCCGACCTTAACCCTAACCCTATCCCTAACCAGAACCCTAAGAGGAACCCTAACCCTAACCCAAACCTAACCATAACCCTAAGCCTAACCCGAACCCGAAACCTAAACTTAACCCTAACCCGAACCCGAACCCTAACCCTAACCCTAAACCTAACCCTAACCCTAACCCTAAACCTAACCCGAATCCAAACCCTAACCCTAACCCAAACCTAACCCTAAACCTAAATCGAACGCTAAGAGGAACCCTAACCCTAACCCTAACCCTAACCCTAACCCTAACCATGACCCTAACCCTAACACTAACACTAACCCTAACCGTAACCCGAACCCGAATCCAAACCCTAACCCTAACCCAAACCTAATCCTAACCCTAAACCTGACCCGAACCCAAATCCTAAACCTCACCCTAACCCTAACCCTAACCTTAACCCTAAACCTAACCCGAACCCAAACCCAAGACCTCACCCTAAACCTAACCCTACCCCTAACCCGAAACCGAAACCTAACCCTAATCCGCACCCGAAACCTAACCAGAACCCTAACCCTACCCCGAAGCCGAAGAGTAACCCGAACCCAAACCCGACCATTACCCTAACCCTATCCCTAACCTGAACCCTAACCCTAACCCTAACCCTTACCCGAACCCGAACACTAACCCTAACCCTAACCCTAACCCGTATCCTAAACCTAACCCTAACACTAACCCAAACCCGAACCCTAAACCTAACCCTAACCCTAACCCTAACCCGAACCCGAACCCTAAACCTAACCCGAAACCTAACCCGAACCCTAACCCTAACCCTAACCCTAACCCTACCCTAAACCTAACTCGAACCCTAACCCTAAACCTAACCCGAACCCTAACCCGAACCCTAACCCTAACCCTAATCCTAAGCCGAACATTAACCCTAACCCGAAACCTATCCCTAACCCTAACCCTAACCCGAACCCTAACCCGAACCCTAACCCTAACCGTCACCCTAACCCGAACCCTAACCCTAACACGAAACCTAACCCTAAACCGAACCCTAACCCTAACCGTAACCCGAACCCTAACCCTAACCGTAACCCGAACCCGAACCCTAACCCTAACCCGAACCCGAACCCTAACCCTAACCCTAACCGTACCCTAACCCTAACCCTAACCCTAACCCTAACCGGAACCCTAACCCGACCCTACCCTAAGCCTATCCCTAAACTGAACCCTAACCCTAACCCTAACCCTAACCCAACCCGGACCCTAACCCTAACCGTAACCCTAACCCGAAACCTAACCTAACCCGACCCTAACCCTAACCATATCCCTAACCGGAAACCTAACCCTAACCCTAACCCTAACCCTAACCCTAACCCTAACCCGAACCGGAGCCCTAACCCTAACCCTAACCCTAACCCTAACCCTAACCCTAACCCGAACCGGAGCCCTAACCCTAACCCGAAACCGAACCCTAACCCTAACCCGAACCGGAACCCTAACCCTAACCCTAACCCGAACCCTAACCCTAACCCTAACCCGAACCCGAACCCGAAACCTAACCCTAACCCTAACCCTAAACCTAACCCTAACTCAAACACTAAACCTCACCCTAAACCTAAATCGAACCCTAACCCTAACACTAACCCTAACCCGAACCCAAACCCGAGCGCTAACCCGAAACCTAACCCTAACCCTAACCCGAAACCTAACCCTAACCCTAACAGAACCCTACCCCTAACACGAACCCAAACCCGAAAGCGAACACAAAATCTAACCCGAACACGAACCCTAACCCGAACCCGAACCCTTATCCAAACCCTAACCCAACCCGAACCCTAACCCGAACCCGAGCCCTAACGCAAACCCGAATCCTAACCCTAACCCTAACCCTAACCCTAACCCTAACCCGTATCCTAACCCTAACCCTAACACTAACCCAAACCCGAACCCTAAACCTAACCCTAACCCTAACCCTAACCCTAACCCGAAACCGAACCCTAAACCTAACCCGAAACCTAACCCGAACCCTAACCCTAACCCTAACCCTAACCCTACCCTAAACCTAACTCGAACCCTAACCCTAAACCTAACCCGAAACCTATCCCTAACCCTAACCCTAACCCTAACTGTAACCCTAACCCGAAACCTATCCCTAACCCTAACCCTAACCCGAACCAGAACCCTAACCCGACCCTACCCTAAGCCTATCCCTAACCTGAACCCTAACCCTAACCCTAACCCTAACCCAACCCGGACCCTAACCCTAACCGTAACCCTAACCCGAAACCTAACCCTAACCCGACCCTAACCCTAACCGTATCCCTAACCGGAAATCTAACCCTAAGCCTAACCCTAACCCGAACCCGAACCCTAACCCTAACGCTAACCGAAACCCTAACCCTAACCCGACCTTAACCCTAACCCTATCCCTCACCAGAACCCTAAGAGGAACCCTAACCCTAACCCAAACCTAACCATAACCCTAAGCCTAACCCCAACCCGAAACCTAAACTTAACCCTAACCCGATTCCGAACCCTAACCCTAACCCTAACCCTAACCCAAAACCTAACCCGAATCCAAACCCTAACCCTAACCCAAACCTAACCCTAAACCTAAATCGAACCCTAAGAGGAACCCTAACCCTAACCCTAACCCGAATGCTAACCCTAACCCGACCCTAACCCTAACCCTATCCCTAACCTGAACCCGAACCCGAACCCGAACCCGAAACCTAACCCTAACCCTAACCCTAAACCTAACCCTAACTCAAACACTAAACCTCACCCTAAACCTAAATCGAACCCTAACCCTAACACTAACCCTAACCAGAACCCAAACCCGAGCGCTAACCCGAAACCTAACCCTAACCCTAACCCGAAACCTAACCCTAACCCTAACAGAACCCTACCCCTAACACGAACACAAACCCGAACGCGAACCCAAAATCTAACCCGAACACGAACCCTAACCCGAACCCGAACCCTTACCCTAACCCTAACCCAACCCGAACCCTAACCCGAACCCGAACCCTAACGCAAACCCGAATCCTAACCCTAACCTTAACCCTAACCCGAACACTAACCCTAACCAAACCCTAATCCGAACCCTAACCCTACCCTAACCCGAACCCTAACACTAAACCTAACCCAAACCCAAAGCCAAACACTAACCCTAACCCAAATGTTACCCGAACCCGAACCCTAACCAAAAACCGAACCCGCACCCTATCCCTAACCTTAAACCTAACCCTAACCCGAAGCCGAACCCTAACCTGAACCCTAACCATGACCCTAACCCTAACACTAACACTAACCCTAACCGTAACCCGAACCCGAATCCAAACCCTAACCCTAACCCAAACCTAATCCTAACCCTAAACCTGACCCGAACCCAAATCCTAAACCTCACCCTAACCCTAACCCTAACCCTAACACTAACCCTAACCCTAACCCTAACCCGAACCCTAACCCTAACCCGAACCGGAACCCTAACCCTAACCCGAAACCGAACCCTAACCCTAACCCGAACCCGAACCCTAACCCTAACCCTAACCCTAACCCTACCCCTAACACGAACCCAAACTCGAACGCGAACCCAAAATCTAATCCGAACACGAACCCTAACCCGAACCCGAACCCTTACCCTAACCCTAACCGAACCCGAACCCTAACCCGAACCCGAACCCTAACGCAAACCCGAATCCTAACCCTAACCCTAACCCTAACCCGAACACTAACCCTAACCAAACCCTAATCCGAACCCTAACCCTACCCTAACCCGAACCCTAACACTAAACCTAACCCAAACCCAAAGCCAAACACTAACCCTAACTCAAATGTTACCCGAACCCGAACCCTAACCAAAAACCGAACCCGCACCCTAACCCTAACCTGAAACCTAACCCTAACCCTAACCATAACCGGAACCCTAACCCTGAATCGAACCCTAACCCGAACCCTAAACCTAACCCTAACCCAACCCGAATCCTAACCCGAACCCTAACCCGAACCCTAACGATAACACTAACCCTAACCCTGACCCTAACCCGAACCCTAACCCTAACCCGAACCCGAACCCGAACACTAACCCTAACCCGACACTAACCCTAACCCTAACCCTAACCTTAAACCTAACCCTAACCCGAACCCTAACCCTAACCCAAATCCTAAACCTCACCCTAACCCTAACCCTAACCCTAACCCTAAACCTCACCCTAACCCTAACCCTAACCTTAACCCTAAACCTAACCGGAACCCAAACCCAAAACCTCACCCTAACCCTAACCCTACCCCTAACCCAAACCCGAAACCTAACCCTAATCCGCACCCGAAACCTAACCAGAACCCTAACCCTACCCCGAACCCGAAGAGTAACCCTAACCCTAACCCGACCATTACCCTAAACCTATCCCTAACCTGAAACCTAACCCTAACCCTAACCCTAACCCAAACCCGAACCCTAAACCTAACCCTAACCCTAACCCTAACCCAAACCCTAACCCTAACCCGAACCGGAACCCTAACCCTAACCCGAAACCGAACCCTAACCCTAACCCTAACCCGAACCCTAACCCTAACCCTAACCCGAACCCTAACCCGAACCCTAACGATAACACTAACCCTAACCCTAACCCTAACCCGAACTCTAACCCTAACCCTAACCCGAACCCGAACACTAACCCTAACCCGACACTAACCCTAACCCTATCCCTAACCTTAAACCTAACCCTAACCCGAACCCTAAACCTAACCCAAATCCTAAACCTCACCCTAACCCTAACCCTAACCTTAACCCTAAACCTAACCCGAACCCAAACCCAAAACTTCACCCTAAACCTAACCCTACCCCTAACCCGAACCCGAAACCTAACCCTAATCCGCACCCGAAACCTAACCAGAACCCTAACCCTACCCCGAACCCGAAGAGTAACCCGAACCCAAACCCGACCATTACCCTAACCCTATCCCTAAACTGAACCCTAACCCTAACCCTAACCCTAACCCGAACCCGAACACTAACCCTAACCCTAACCCTAACCCGTATCCTAACCCTAACCCTAACACTAACCCAAACCCGAACCCTAAACCTAACCCTAACCCTAACCCTAACCCTAACCTGAAACCGAACCCTAAACCTAACCAGAAACCTAACCCGAACCCTAACCCTAACCCTAACCCTAACCCTACCCTAAACCTAACTCGAACCCTAACCCTAAACCTAACCCGAAACCTATCCCTAACCCTAACCCTAACCCTAACTGTAACCCTAACCCGAAACCTATCCCTAACCCTAACCCTAACCCGAACCAGAACCCTAACCCGACCCTACCCTAAGCCTATCCCTAACCTGAACCCTAACCCTAACCCTAACCCTAACCCTAACCCTTACCCTAACCCTATCCCTAACCTGAACCCTAACCCTAACCCTAACCCTAACCCGAACCCGAACACTAACCCTAACCCTAACACTAACCCGTATCCTAACCCTAACCCTAACACTAACCCAAACCCGAACCCTAAACCTAACCCTAACCCTAACCCTAACCCGAACCCGAACCCTAAACCTAACCCGAAACCTAACCCGAACCCTAACCGTAACCCTAAACCTAACCCTAACCCTACCCTAAACCTAACTCGAACCCTAACCCTAAACCTAACCCAAACCCTAACCCGAACACTAACCCTAACCCTAATCCTAAGCCGAACATTAACCCTAACCCGAAACCTATCCCTAACCCTAACCCTAACCCGAACCCTAACCCGAACCCTAACCCTAACCGTCACCCTAACCCGAACCCTAACCCTAACACGAAACCTAACCCTAAACCGAACCCTAACCCTAACCCTAACCCGAACCCTAACCCTAACCGTAACCCGAACCCGAACCCTAACCCTAACCCGAACCCAAACCCTAACCCTAACCCTAACCGTACCCTAACCCTAACCCTAACCCTAACCGGAACCCTAACCCTAACCCTAACCCTAACCCGAACCCGAAACCTAACCCTAACCTGAACCCTAACCCGAACCCTAACCCGAACCCTAACCGGAACCCTAACCCTAACCCAAACCCGAAACCTAACCCTAATCCTAACCCTAACCCTAACCATAACCATAACCCTAACCCGAACCAGAACCCTAACCCGACCCTACCCTAAGCCTATCCCTAACCTGAACCCTAACCCTAACCCTAACCCTAACCCTAACCCTAACCCAACCCGGACCCTAACCCTAACCGTAACCCTAACCCGAAACCTAACCTAACCCGACCCTAACCCTAACCGTATCCCTAACCGGAAACCTAACCCTAAACCTAACCCTAACCCGAACCCTAACCCTAACGCTAACCGAAACCCTAACCCTAACCCGACCTTAACCCTAACCCTATCCCTAACCAGAACCCTAAGAGGAACCCTAACCCTAACCCAAACCTAACCATAACCCTAAGCCTAACCCCAACCCGAAACCTAAACTTAACCCTAACCCGAACCCGAACCCTAACCCTAACCCTAAACCTAACCCTAACCCTAACCCTAAACCTAACCCGAATCCAAACCCTAACCCTAACCCAAACCTAACCCTAAACCTAAATCGAACCCTAAGAGGAACCCTAACCCTAACCCTAACCCGAATGCTAACCCTAACCCGACCCTAACCCTAACCCTATCCCTAACCTGAACCCGAACCCGAACCCGAACCCGAAACCTAACCCTAACCCTAACCGTAACCCTAACCCTAAACCTAACTCAAACACTAAACCTCACCCTAAACCTAAATCGAACCCTAACCCTAACACTAACCCTAACCTGAACCCAAACCCGAGCGCTAACCCGAAACCTAACCCTAACCCTAACCCGAAACCTAACCCTAACCCTAACAGAACCCTACCCCTAACACGAACCCAAACCCGAACGCGAACCCAAAATCTAACCCGAACACGAACCCTAACCCGAACCCGAACCCTTACCCTAACCCTAACACAACCCGAACCCTAACCCGAACCCGAACCCTAACGCAAACCCGAATCGTAACCCTAACCCTAACCCTAACCCGAACACTAACCCTAACCAAACCCTAATCCGAACCCTAACCCTACCCTAACCCGAACCCTAACACTAAACCTAACCCGAACCCAAAGCCAAACACTAACCCTAACCCAAATGATACCCGAACCCGAACCCTAACCAAAAACCGAACCCACACCCTAACCCTAACCTGAAACCTAACCCTAATCCTTACCATAACCGGAACTCTAACCCTGAATCGAACCCTAACCCGAACCCTAAACCTAACCCTAACCCAACCCGAATCCTAACCTGAACCCTAACCCGAACCCTAACGATAACCCTAACCCTAACCCTAACCCTAACCCGAACTCTAACCCTAACTGTAACCCTAACCTGAACACTAACCCTAACCCTATCCCTAACCTTAAAGCTAACCCTAACCCGAACCCTAACCCGAACTCGAACCCTAACCTGAATTCTAACCATAACCCTAACCCGAACACTAACACTAACCCTAACCCTAACCCGAACCCGAATCCAAACCCTAACCCTAACCCAAACCTAATCCTAACCCGAAACCTGACCCAAACCCATATCCTAAACCTCACCCTAACCCTAACCCTAACCCTAACCCGAACCCGAACACTAACCCTAACCCTAACCCTAACCCGTATCCTAACCCTAACCCTAACACTAACCCAAACCCGAACCCTAAACCTAACCCAAACCCTAACCCTAACCCTAACCTGAAACCGAACCCTAAACCTAACCCGAAACCTAACCCGAACCCTAACCCTAACCCTAACCCTAACCCTACCCTAAACCTAACTCGAACCCTAACCCTAAACCTAACCCGAAACCTATCCCTAACCCTAACCCTAACCCTAACTGTAACCCTAACCCGAAACCTATCCCTATCCCTAACCCTAACCTGAACCAGAACCCTAACCCGACCCTACCCTAAGCCTATCCCTAACCTGAACCCTAACCCTAACCCTAACACTAACCCTACCCTTACCCTAACCCTATCCCTAACCTGAACCCTAACCCTAACCCTAACCCTAACCCGAACCCGAACACTAACCCTAACCCTAACACTAACCCGTATCCTAACCCTAACCCTAACACTAACCCAAACCCGAACCCTAAACCTAACACTAACCCTAACCCTAACCCGAACCCGAACCCTAAACCTAACCCGAAACCTAACCCGAACCCTAACCCTAACCCTAAACCTAACCCTAACCCTACCCCAAAACTAACTCGAACCCTAACCCTAAACCTAACCCAAACCCTAACCCGAACACTAACCCTAACCCTAATCCTAAGCCGAACATTAACCCTAACCCGAAACCTATCCCTAACCGTCACCCTAACCCGAACCCTAACCCTAACACGAAACCTAACCCTAAACCGAACCCTAACCCTAACCCTAACCCGAACCCTAACCCTAACCGTAACCCGAACCCGAACCCTAACCCTAACCCGAACCCAAACCCTAACCCTAACCCTAACCGTACCCTAACCCTAACCCTAACCCTAACCGGAACCCTAACCCTAACCCTAACCCGAACCCGAACCCGAAACCTAACCCTAACCCGAACCCTAACCCGAACCCTAACCCGAACCCTAACCGGAACCCTAACCCTAACCCAAACCCGAACCCTAACCCTAATCCTAACCCTAACCCTAACCATAACCATAACCCTAACCCGAACCAGAACCCTAACCCGACCCTACCCTAAGCCTATCCCTAACCTGAACCCTAACCCTAACCCTAACCCTAACCCTAACCCTAACCCAACCCGGACCCTAACCCTAACCGTAACCCTAACCCGAAACCTAACCTAACCCGACCCTAACCCTAACCGTATCCCTAACCGGAAACCTAACCCTAAACCTAACCCTAACCCGAACCCTAACCCTAACGCTAACCGAAACCCTAACCCTAACCCGACCTTAACCCTAACCCTATCCCTAACCAGAACCCTAAGAGGAACCCTAACCCTAACCCAAACCTAACCATAACCCTAAGCCTAACCCCAACCCGAAACCTAAACTTAACCCTAACCCGAACCCGAACCCTAACCCTAACCCTAAACCTAACCCTAACCCTAACCCTAAACCTAACCCGAATCCAAACCCTAACCCTAACCCAAACCTAACCCTAAACCTAAATCGAACCCTAAGAGGAACCCTAACCCTAACCCTAACCCGAATGCTAACCCTAACCCGACCCTAACCCTAACCCTATCCCTAACCTGAACCCGAACCCGAACCCGAACCCGAAACCTAACCCTAACCCTAACCGTAACCCTAACCCTAAACCTAACTCAAACACTAAACCTCACCCTAAACCTAAATCGAACCCTAACCCTAACACTAACCCTAACCTGAACCCAAACCCGAGCGCTAACCCGAAACCTAACCCTAACCCTAACCCGAAACCTAACCCTAACCCTAACAGAACCCTACCCCTAACACGAACCCAAACCCGAACGCGAACCCAAAATCTAACCCGAACACGAACCCTAACCCGAACCCGAACCCTTACCCTAACCCTAACACAACCCGAACCCTAACCCGAACCCGAACCCTAACGCAAACCCGAATCCTAACATTAACCCTAACCCTAACCCGAACACTAACCCTAACCAAACCCTAATCCGAACCCTAACCCTAACCCTAACCCTAACCCTAACCCTAACCCTATCCCTAACCTGAACCCTAACCCTAACCCTAACCCTAACCCTAACCCTAACCCGAACCCTAACCCTAACCCGAACCGGAACCCTAACCCTAACCCGAAACCGAACCCTAACCCTAACCCGAACTCGAACCCTAACCCTAACCCTAACCCGAACCCTAACCCTAACCCTAACCCGAACCCGAACCCGAAACCTAACCCTAACCCTAACCCTAAACCTAACCCTAACTCAAACACTAAACCTCACCCTAAACCTAAATCGAACCCTAACCCTAACACTAACCCAAACCCGAACCCTAAACCTAACACTAACCCTAACCCTAACCCGAACCCGAACCCTAAACCTAACCCGAAACCTAACCCGAACCCTAACCCTAACCCTAAACCTAACCCTAACCCTACCCCAAAACTAACTCGAACCCTAACCCTAAACCTAACCCAAACCCTAACCCGAACACTAACCCTAACCCTAATCCTAAGCCGAACATTAACCCTAACCCGAAACCTATCCCTAACCGTCACCCTAACCCGAACCCTAACCCTAACACGAAACCTAACCCTAAACCGAACCCTAACCCTAACCCTAACCCGAACCCTAACCCTAACCGTAACCCGAACCCGAACCCTAACCCTAACCCGAACCCAAACCCTAACCCTAACCCTAACCGTACCCTAACCCTAACCCTAACCCTAACCGGAACCCTAACCCTAACCCTAACCCGAACCCGAACCCGAAACCTAACCCTAACCCGAACCCTAACCCGAACCCTAACCCGAACCCTAACCGGAACCCTAACCCTAACCCAAACCCGAACCCTAACCCTAATCCTAACCCTAACCCTAACCATAACCATAACCCTAACCCGAACCAGAACCCTAACCCGACCCTACCCTAAGCCTATCCCTAACCTGAACCCTAACCCTAACCCTAACCCTAACCCTAACCCTAACCCAACCCGGACCCTAACCCTAACCGTAACCCTAACCCGAAACCTAACCTAACCCGACCCTAACCCTAACCGTATCCCTAACCGGAAACCTAACCCTAAACCTAACCCTAACCCGAACCCTAACCCTAACGCTAACCGAAACCCTAACCCTAACCCGACCTTAACCCTAACCCTATCCCTAACCAGAACCCTAAGAGGAACCCTAACCCTAACCCAAACCTAACCATAACCCTAAGCCTAACCCCAACCCGAAACCTAAACTTAACCCTAACCCGAACCCGAACCCTAACCCTAACCCTAAACCTAACCCTAACCCTAACCCTAAACCTAACCCGAATCCAAACCCTAACCCTAACCCAAACCTAACCCTAAACCTAAATCGAACCCTAAGAGGAACCCTAACCCTAACCCTAACCCGAATGCTAACCCTAACCCGACCCTAACCCTAACCCTATCCCTAACCTGAACCCGAACCCGAACCCGAACCCGAAACCTAACCCTAACCCTAACCGTAACCCTAACCCTAAACCTAACTCAAACACTAAACCTCACCCTAAACCTAAATCGAACCCTAACCCTAACACTAACCCTAACCTGAACCCAAACCCGAGCGCTAACCCGAAACCTAACCCTAACCCTAACCCGAAACCTAACCCTAACCCTAACAGAACCCTACCCCTAACACGAACCCAAACCCGAACGCGAACCCAAAATCTAACCCGAACACGAACCCTAACCCGAACCCGAACCCTTACCCTAACCCTAACACAACCCGAACCCTAACCCGAACCCGAACCCTAACGCAAACCCGAATCCTAACATTAACCCTAACCCTAACCCGAACACTAACCCTAACCAAACCCTAATCCGAACCCTAACCCTAACCCTAACCCTAACCCTAACCCTATCCCTAACCTGAACCCTAACCCTAACCCTAACCCTAACCCTAACCCTAACCCGAACCCTAACCCTAACCCGAACCGGAACCCTAACCCTAACCCGAAACCGAACCCTAACCCTAACCCGAACTCGAACCCTAACCCTAACCCTAACCCGAACCCTAACCCTAACCCTAACCCGAACCCGAACCCGAAACCTAACCCTAACCCTAACCCTAAACCTAACCCTAACTCAAACACTAAACCTCACCCTAAACCTAAATCGAACCCTAACCCTAACACTAACCCTAACCCGAACCCAAACCCGAGCGCTAACCCGAAACCTAACCCTAACCCTAACCCGAAACCTAACCCTAACCCTAACAGAACCCTACCCCTAACACGAACCCAAACCCGAACGCGAACCCAAAATCTAACCCGAACACGAACCCTAACCCGAACCCGAACCCTTACCCTTCCCTAACCCAACCCGAACCCTAACCCGAACCCGAACCCTAACGCAACCCCGAATCCTAACCCTAACCCTAACCCTAACCCTAACCCTAACCCTAACCCTAACCCTAACCGGAAACCTAACCCTAAACCTAACCCTAACCCTAACCCTAACCCTAACACAACCCGAACCCTAACCCGAACCCGAACCCTAACGCAAACCCGAATCCTAACCCTAACCCTAACCCTAACCTGAACACTAACCCTAACCAAACCCTAATCCGAACCCTAACCCTAACCCTAACCCTAACCCTAACCCTAACCCTAACCCTATCCCTAACCTGAACCCTAACCCTAACCCTAACCCTAACCCGAACCCTAACCCTAACCCGAACCGGAACCCTAACCCTAACCCGAAACCGAACCCTAACCCTAACCCGAACTCGAACCCTAACCCTAACCCTAACCCGAACCCTAACCCTAACCCTAACCCGAACCCGAACCCGAAACCTAACCCTAACCCTAACCCTAAACCTAACCCTAACTCAAACACTAAACCTCACCCTAAACCTAAATCGAACCCTAACCCTAACACTAACCCTAACCCGAACCCAAACCCGAGCGCTAACCCGAAACCTAACCCTAACCCTAACCCGAAACCTAACCCTAACCCTAACAGAACCCTACCCCTAACACGAACCCAAACCCGAACGCGAACCCAAAATCTAACCCGAACACGAACCCTAACCCGAACCCGAACCCTTACCCTTCCCTAACCCAACCCGAACCCTAACCCGAACCCGAACCCTAACGCAACCCCGAATCCTAACCCTAACCCTAACCCTAACCCTAACCCAACCTAAACTTAACCCTACCCCTAACCCTAACCCTAACCCTAACCGGAACCCTAACCCTAACCCTAACCCGAACCCTAACCCTAACCCAAATCCTAAACCTCACCCTAACCCTAACCCTAACCTTAACCCTAAACCTAACCCGAACCCAAACCCAAAACCTCACCCTAAACCTAACCCTACCCCTAACCCGAACCCGAAACCTAACCCTAATCCGCACCCGAAACCTAACCAGAACTCTAACCCTACCCCGAACCCGAAGAGTAACCCGAACCCAAACCCGACCATTACCCTAACCCTATCCCTAACCTGAACCCTAACCCTAACCCTAACCCTAACCCGAACACTAACCCTAACCCTAACCCGTATCCTAACCCTAACCCTAACACTAACCCAAACCCGAACCCTAAACCTAACCCTAACCCTAACCCTAAACCTAACCCTAACCCGAAACCGAACCCTAAACCTAACCCGAAACCTAACCCGAACCCTAACCCTAACCCTAACCCTACCCTAAACCTAACTCGAACCCTAACCCTAAACCTAACCCGAAACCTATCCCTAACCCTAACCCTAACCCTAACTGTAACCCTAACCCGAATCCTATCCCTAACCCTAACCCTAAACCTAACCCAACACGGACCCTAACCCTAACCGTAACCCTAACCCGAAACCTAACACTAACCCGACCCTAACCCTAACCGTATCCCTAACCAGAAATCTAACCCTAAGCCTAACCCTAACCCGAACCCGAACCCTAACCCTAACGCTAACCGAAACCCTAACCCTAACCCGACCTTAACCCTAACCCTATCCCTAACCAGAACCCTAAGAGGAACCCTAACCCTAACCCAAACCTAACCATAACCCTAAGCCTAACCCCAACCCGAAACCTAAACTTAACCCTAACCCGAACCCGAACCCTAACGCTAACCCTAACCCTAACCCTAACCCGAATCCAAACCCTAACCCTAACCCAAACCTAACCCTAAACCTAAATCGAACCCTAAGAGGAACCCTAACCCTAACCCTAACCCGAATGCTAACCCTAACCCGACCCTAACCCTAACCCTATCCCTAACCTGAACCCGAACCCGAACCCGAAACCTAACCCTAACCCTAACCCTAAACCTAACCCTAACTCAAACACTAAACCTCACCCTAAACCTAAATCGAACCCTAACCCTAACACTAACCCTAACCCGAACCCAAACCCGAGCGCTAACCCGAAACCTAACCCTAACCCTAACCCGAAACCTAACCCTAACCCTAACAGAACCCTACCCCTAACACGAACTCAAACCCGAACGCGAACCCAAAATCTAACCCGAACACGAACCCTAACCCGAACCCGAACCCTTACCCTAACCCTAACCCAACCCGAACCCTATCCCGAACCGGAAACCTAACCCGAACCTGAACCCTAACCCAAACCCTAAGCCTAACCCTAACCGTAACCCTAACCCGAACCCTAACCCTAACCCTAACCCTAACACTAACCATAACACTAACCGGAAACCTAACCCGAACCCGAACCCTAACCCAAACCCTAAGCCTAACCCTAACCCTAACCCTAACCCTAACGCGAACCGGATCCCGAAACCGAAACCGAACCCTAACCCTAACGCTAACCCAACCCGAACCCTAAACCTAACCGTAACCCTAACCCGAAACCTAACCCTAACCCGACCCTAACCCTAACCGTATCCCTAAACGGAAACCTAACACTAACCCTAACCCTAACCCATACCCGAACCCTAACCCTAACGCTAACCGAAACCCTAACCCTAACCCGACCTTAACCCTAACCCTATCCCTAACCAGAACCCTAAGAGGAACCCTAACCCTAACCCAAACCTAACCCCAACCCGAAACCTAAACTTAACCCTAACCCGAACCCGAACCCTAACCCGAACCCTAACCCTAACCCTAACCCTAACCCGAAACCTAACCCGAAACCTAACCCTAAGCCTAACAGAACCCTACCCCTAACACGAACCCAAACCCGAACGCGAACCCAAAATCTAACCCGAACCCGAACCCTAACCCGAACACGAACCCTTACCCCAACCCTAACCCTAACCCTAAACCTAACCCGATACCTAACCCTAACCCTAACCCTAACCCTAACACTAACCCTAACCAAACCCTAATCCGAACCCTAACCCTACCCTAACCCGAACCCTAACACTAAACCTAACCCGAACCCAAAGCCAAACACTAACCCTAACCCAAATGATACCCGAACCCGAACCCTAACCAAAAACCGAACCCGCACCCTAACCCTAACCTGAAACCTAACCCTAATCCTTACCATAAACGGAACTCTAACCCTGAATCGAACCCTAACCCGAACCCTAAACCTAACCCTAACCCAACCCGAATCCTAACCTGAACCCTAACCCGAACCCTAACGATAACCCTAACCCTAACCCTAACCCTAACCCGAACTCTAACCCTAACCGTAACCCTAACCCGAACACTAACCCTAACCCTATCCCTAACCTTAAAGCTAACCCTAACCCGAACCCTAACCCGAACTCGAACCCTAACCTGAATTCTAACCATAACCCTAACCCAAACACTAACACTAACCCTAACCCTAACCCGAACCCGAATCCAAACCCTAACCCTAACCCAAACCTAATCCTAACCCGAAACCTGACCCAAACCCATATCCTAAACCTCACCCTAACCCTAACCCTAACCCTAAACCTAACCCTAAACCTAACCCGAACCCAAACCCAAAACCTCACCCTAAACCTAACCCTACGCCTAACCCGAACCCGAAACCTAACCCTAATCCGCACCCGAAACCTAACCAGAACCCTAACCCTACCCCGAACCCGAAGAGTAACCCGAACCCAAACCCGACCATTACCCTAACCCTATCCCTAACCTGAACCCTAACCCTAACCCTAACCCTAACCCTAACCCTAAACCTAACCCTAACCCTAACCCTAACCCGAACCCAAACCCTACCCCTATTCCGAACCCTAAACCTAAACCGAACCCTAACCCTAACATGAACCCACACCCGAACCCGAACCCAAAATCTAACACAAACCCAAACCCTAACCGAAACCCGAACCCTAACCCGAACCCTAACCCAACCCGAACCCTAACCCGAACCCTAAACCTAACCCTAACCCTACCCCGAATCCTAACACTAACCCGAACCCGAACCGTAACCCTAACCCTAACCCTAACCTGAACCCTAACCCTAAACCTAACCCGAACCCGAACCCTAACCCTAACCCGAACCCGAACCCTAATCCTAACCCTAACCCTAATCCGAACCCGAACCCTAACCCTAACCCTAACCCTAACTCTACCCTAAACCTAACTCGAACCCTAACCCTAAACCTAACCCGAAACCTATCCCTAAACCTAACCCTAACCCTAACTGTAACCCTAAACCAAACCCTAACACGAACCCTAACCCTAACCCTAATCCTAACCCGAACCCGAACCCTAACCCTAACCCGAACCCTAACCGTCACCCTAACCCGAACCCGAACCCTAACCGTAACACGAAACCTAACCCTAAACCGAACCCTAACCCTAACCCTAACCCGAACCCTAACCCTAACCGTAACCCGAACCCGAACCCTAACCCTAAACCGAACCCAAACCCTAACCCTAAACCTAACCGTACCCTAACCCTAACACTAACCCTAACCGGAACCCTAACCCTAACCCTAACCCGAACCCGAACCCTAACCCTAAACCGAACCCTAACCCGAACCCGAACCCGAACCCTAACTCGAAACCTAACCCGAACACGAACCCTAACCCTAACCCTAACCCTAACCCAAACCCGAACCCTAACCCTAACCCTAACCCTAACCCTAACCCGAAACTGAACCCTAACCCTAACCCTAACAGAACCCTACCCCTAACCCGAACCCGAACCCTAACCCGAACCCTAACCAGAACCCGAACCCGAACCCTAACTCGAAACCTAACCCGAACACGAATCCTAACCCTAACCCTAACATAACCCAAACCCGAACACTAAACCTAACCCTAACCCTAACCCTAACCCGAACCCGAACCCTAAACCTAACCCGAAACCTAACCCGAACCCTAACCCTAACCCTAACCCTAACCCTACCCTAAACCTAACTCGAAACCTAACCCTAAACCTAACCCGAACCCTAACCCGAACTCTAACCCTAACCCTAATCCTAAAAGAACATTAAACCTAACCCGAAACCTATCCCTAACCCTAACCCTAACCCGAACCGTAACCCTAACACGAAACCTAACCCTAAACCGAACCCTAACCCTAACCCTAACCCGAACCCTAACCCTAACCATAACCCGAACCCGAACCCTAACCCTAACCCGAACCCGAACCCTAACCCTAACCCTAACCGTACCCTAACCCTAACCCTAACCCTAACCCTAACCGGAACCCTAACCCTAACCCTAACCCTAACCCGAACCCGAACCCGAACCCTAACCCTAACCCGAACCCTAACCCGAACCCTAACCCGAACCCGAACCCGAACCCAACTCGAAAACTAACCCGAACACGAATCCTAACCCTAACTCTAACCCAAACCTGAACCCTAACCCTAATCCTAACCCTAACCCTAACCATAACCATAACCCTAACCCGAACCAGTACCCTAACCCGACCCTACCCTAAGCCTATCCCTAACCTGAACCCTAACCCTAACCCTAACCCTAACCCTAACACAACCCGGAACCTAACCCTAACCGTAACCCTAACCCGAAAACTAACCTAACCCGACCCTAACCCTAACCGTATCCCTAACCGGAAACCTAACCCTAACCCTAACCCTCACCCGAACCCTAACCCTAACGCTAACCGAAACCCTAACCCTAACCCGACCTTAACCCTAACCCTATCCCTAACCAGAACCCTAAGAGGAACCCTAACCCTAACCCAAACCTAACCATAACCCTAAGCCTAACCCCAACCCGAAACCTAAACTTAACCCTAACCCGAACCCGAACCCGAACCCTAACCCTAACCCTAACCCTAACCCTAACCCTAACCCTAACCCGAATGCTAACCCTAACCCGACCCTAACCCTAACCCTATCCCTAACCTGAACCCGAACCCGAACCCGAACCCGAAACCTAACCCTAACCCTAACCCTAAACCTAACCCTAACTCAAACACTAAACCTCACCCTAAACCTAAATCGAACCCTAACCCTAACACTAACCCTAACCCGAACCCAAACCCGAGCGCTAACCCGAAACCTAACCCTAACCCTAACCCGAAACCTAACCCTAACCCTAACAGAACCCTACCCCTAACACGAACCCAAACCCGAACGCGAACCCAAAATCTAACCCGAACACGAACTCTAACCCGAACCCGAACCCTTGCCCTAACCCTAACCCAACCCGAACCCTAACCCGAACCCGAACCCTAACGCAAACCCGAATCCTAACGCTAACCTTAACCCTAACCCGAACACTAACCCTAACCAAACCCTAATCCGAACCCTAACCCTACCCTAACCCGAACCCTAACACTAAACCTAACCCAAACCCAAAGCCAAACACTAACCCTAACCGAAATGTTACCCGAACCCGAACCCTAACCAAAAACCGAACCCGCACCCTATCCCTAACCTTAAACCTAACCCTAACCCGAAGCCGAACCGTAACCTGAACCCTAACCATGACCCTAACCCTAACACTAACACTAACCCTAACCGTAACCCGAACCCGAATCCAAACCCTAACCCTAACCCAAACCTAATCCTAACCCTAAACCTGACCCGAACCCAAATCCTAAACCTCACCCTAACCCTAACCCTAACCTTAACCCTAAACCTAACCCGAACCCAAACCCAAAACCTCACCCTAACCCTAACCCTACCCCTAACCCGAACCCGAAACCTAACCCTAATCCGCACCCGAAACCTAACCAGAACCCTAACCCTACCCCGAACCCGAAGAGTAACCCTAACCCTAACCCGACCATTACCCTAACCCTATCCCTAACCTGAACCCTAACCCTAACCCTAACCCTAACCCTAACCCGAACCCTAACCCTAACCCGAACCGGAACCCTAACCCTAACCCGAAACCGAACCCTAACCCTAACCCGAACCCGAACCCAAACCCTAACCCTAACCCGAACCCTAACCCTAACCCTAACCCGAACCCGAAACCTAACCCTACCCCTAACCCTAAACCTAACCCTAACTCAAACACTAAACCTCACCCTAAACCTAAATCGAACCCTAACCCTAACCCTAACCCTAACCCTAACCCTAACACCTAACACTAACCCTAACCAAACCCTAATCCGAACCCTAACCCTAACCCTAACCCTAACCCTAACCCGCACCCTAACCCTAACCTGAAACCTAACCCTAACCCTAACCATAACCGGAACTCTAACCCTGAATCGAACCCTAACCCGAACCCTAAACCTAACCCTAACCCAACCCGAATACTAACCTGAACCCTAACCCGAACCCTAATGATAACCCTAACCCTAACCCTAACCCTAACCCTAACCCGAACTCTAACCCTAACCGTAACCCTAACCCGAACACTAACCCCAACCCGACACTAACCGTAACCCTATCCCTAACCTTAAAGCTAACCCTAACCCGAACCCTAACCAGAACTCGAACCCTAACCTGAACCCTAACCATAACCCTAACCCGAACACTAACACTAACCCTAACCCTAACCCGAACCCGAATCCAAACCCTAACCCTAACCCAAACCTAATCCTAACCCGAAACCTGACTCAAACCCATATCCTAAACCTCACCCTAACCCTAACCCTAAACCTAACCCTAAACCTAACCCGAACCCAAACCCAAATCCTCACCCTAAACCTAACCCTACCCCTAACCCGAACCCGAAACCTAACCCTAATCCGCACCCGAAACCTAACCAGAACCCTAACCCTACCCCGAACCCGAAGAGTAACCCGAAACCAAACCCGTCCATTACCCTAACCCTATCCCTAACCTGAACCCTAACCCTAACCCTAACCCTAACCCTAACCCGAACCCGAACCCAAACCCTACCCCTATTCCGAACCCTAAACCTAAACCGAACCCTAACCCTAACATAAACCCACACCCGAACCCGAACCCAAAATCTAACACAAACCCAAACCCTAACCCAAACCCGAACCCTAACCCGAACCCTAACCCAACCCGAACCCTAACCCGAACCCTAAACCTAACCCTAACCCTACCCCGAATCCTAACCCTAACCCTAACCCAAACCCGAACCGTAACCCTAACCCTAACCCTACCTGAACCCTAACCCTAAACCTAACCCGAACCCGAACCCTAACCCGAACCCGAACCCTAATTCTAACCCTAAGCCTAATCCGAACCCGAACCCTAACCCTAACCCTAACCCTAACTCTACCCTAAACCTAACTCGAACCCTAACCCTAAACCTAACCCGAAACCTATCCCTAAACCTAACCCTAACCCTAACTGTAACCCTAAACCGAACCCTAACCCGAACCCGAACCCTAACCCTAACCCGAACCCTAACCGTCACCCTAACCCGAACCCGAACCCTAACCGTAACATGAAACCTAACCCTAAACCGAACCCTAACCCTAACACTAACCCGAACCCTAACCCTAACAGTAACCCGAACCCGAACCCTAACCCTAACCCGAACCAGAACCCTAACCCTAAAACTAACCGTACCCTAACCCTAACCCTAACCCTAACCCTAACCGGAACCCTAACCCTAACCCTAACCCGAACCCAAACCCTAACCCTAACCCGAACCCTAACCCGAACCCTAACCCGAACCCTAACCCGAACCCGAACCCGAACCCTAACTCGAAACCTAACCCGAACACGAACCCTAACCCTAACCCTAACCCTAACCCAAACCCGAACCCTAACACTAATCCTACCCCTAACCCTAACCCTAACCATAACCCTAACCCGAACCAGAACCCTAACCCGACCCTACCCTAAGCCTATCCCTAACCTGAACCCTAACCCTAACCCTAACACAACCCGGACCCTAACCCTAACCGTAACCCTAACCCGAAACCTAACCCTAACCCGACCCTAACCCTAACCGTATCCCTAACCGGAAATCTAACCCTAAGCCTAACCCTAACCCGAACCCGAACCCTAACCCTAAAGCTAACCGAAACCCTAACCCTAACCCGACCTTAACCCTAACCCTATCCCTAACCAGAACCCTAAGAGGAACCCTAACCCTAACCCAAACCTAACCATAACCCTAAGCCTAACCCCAACCCGAAACCTAAACTTAACCCTAACCCGAACCCGAACCCTAACGCTAACCCTAAACCTAACCCTAACCCTAACCCTAAACCTAACCCGAATCCAAACCCTAACCCTAACCCAAACCTAACCCTAAACCTAAATCGAACCCTAAGAGGAACCCTAACCCTAACCCGAATGCTAACCCTAACCCGACCCTAACCCTAACCCTATCCCTAACCTGAACCCGAACCCGAACCCGAAACCTAACCCTAACCCTAACCCTAAACCTAACCCTAACTCAAACACTAAACCTCACCCTAAACCTAAATCGAACCCTAACCCTAACACTAACCCTAACCCGAACCCAAACCCGAGCGCTAACCCGAAACCTAACCCTAACCCTAACCCGAAACCTAACCCTAACCCTAACAGAACCCTACCCCTAACACGAACCCAAACCCGAACGCGAACCCAAAATCTAACCCGAACACGAACCCTAACCCGAACCCGAAACCTTACCCTAACCCTAACCCAACCCGAACCCTAACCCGAACCCGAACCCTAACGCAAACCCGAATCGTAACCCTAACCCTAAACCTAACCCGAACACTAACCCTAACCAAACCCTAATCCGAACCCTAACCCTACCCTAACCCGAACCCTAACACTAAACCTAACCCAAACCCAAAGCCAAACACTAACCCTAACCCAAATGTTACCCGAACCCGAACCCTAACCAAAAACCGAACCCGCACCCTATCCCTAACCTTAAACCTAACCCTAACCCGAAGCCGAACCCTAACCTGAACCCTAACCATGACCCTAACCCTAACACTAACACTAACCCTAACCGTAACCCGAACCCGAATCCAAACCCTAACCCTAACCCAAACCTAATCCTAACCCTAAACCTGACCCGAACCCAAATCCTAAACCTCACCCTAACCCTAACCCTAACCTTAACCCTAAACCTAACCCGAACCCAAACCCAAGACCTCACCCTAACCCTAACCCTACCCCTAACCCGAACCCGAAACCTAACCCTAATCCGCACCCGAAACCTAACCAGAACCCTAACCCTACCCCGAAGCCGAAGAGTAACCCGAACCCAAACCCGACCATTACCCTAACCCTATCCCTAACCTGAACCCTAACCCTAACCCTAACCCTAACCCGAACCCGAACACTAACCCTAACCCTAACCCTAACCCGTATCCTAACCCTAACCCTAACACTAACCCAAACCCGAACCCTAAACCTAAACCTAACCCTAACCCTAACCCGAACCCGAACCCTAAACATAACCCGAAACCTAACCCGAACCCTAACCCTAACCCTAACCCTAACCCTAACCCTACCCTAAACCTAACTCGAACCCTAACCCTAAACCTAACCCGAACCCTAACCCGAACCCTAACCCTAACCCTAATCCTAAGCCGAACATTAACCCTAACCCGAAACCTATCCCTAATCCTAACCCTAACCCGAACCCTAACCCGAACCCTAACGCTAACCGTCACCCTAACCCGAACCCTAACCCTAACACGAAACCTAACCCTAAACCGAACCCTAACCCTAACCCTAACCCGAACCCTAACCCTAACCGTAACCCGAACCCGAACCCTAACCCTAACCCGAACCCGAACCCTAACCCTAACCCTAACCGTACCCTAACCCTAACCCTAACCCTAACCCTAACCGGAACCCTAACCCGACCCTACCCTAAGCCTATCCCTAACCTGAACCCTAACCCTAACCCTAACCCTAACCCAACCCGGACCCTAACTCTAACCGAAACCCTAACCCGAAACCTAACCTAACCCGACCATAACCCTAACCGTATCCCTAACCGGAAACCTAACCCTAACCCTAACCCTAACCCTAACCCGAACCCTAACCCTAACGCTAACCGAAACCCTAATCCTAACCCGACCTTAACCCTAACCCTATCCCTAACCAGAACCGTAAGAGGAACCCTAACCCTAACACAAACCTAACCATAACCCTAAGCCTAACCCCAACCGAAACCTAAACTTAACCCTAACCCGAACCCGAACCCTAACCCTAACCCGAACCGGAACCCTAACCCTAACCCGAACCCGAACCCTAACCCTAAACCTAACCCGAACCCAAACCCTAACCCTACCCCGAACCCGAACCCGAAACCTAACCCTAACTCTAACCCTAAACCTAACCCTAACTCAAACACTAAACCTCACCCTAAACCTAAATCGAACCCTAACCCTAACACTAACCCTAACCCGAACCCAAACCCGAGCGCTAACCCGAAACCTAACCCTAACCCTAACCCGAAACCTAATCCTAACCCTAACAGAACCCTACCCCTAACACGAACCCAAACCCGAACGCGAACCCAAAATCTAACCCGAACACGAACCCTAACCCGAACCCGAACCCTTACCCTAACCCTAACCCACCCCGAACCCTAACCCGAACCCGAGCCCTAACGCAAACCCGAATCCTAACCCTAACCCTAACCCTAACCCTAACCCTAACCCGTATCCTAACCCTAACCCTAACACTAACCCAAACCCGAACCCTAAACCTAACCCTAACCCTAACCCTAACCCTAACACGAAACCGAACCCTAAACCTAACCCGAAACCTAACCCGAACCCTAACCCTAACTCTCACCCTAACCCTACCCTAAACCTAACTCGAACCCTAACCCTAAACCTAACCCGAAACCTATCCCTAACCCTAACCCTAACCCTAACTGTACCCCTAACCCGAAACCTATCCCTAACCCTAACCCTAACCCGAACCAGAACCCTAACCCGACCCTACCCTAAGCCTATCCCTAACCTGAACCCTAACCCTAACCCTAACCCTAACCCTAACCCTAACCCAACCCGGACCCTAACCCTAACCGTAACCCTAACCCGAAACCTAACCCTAACCCGACCCTAACCCTAACCGTATCCCTAACCAGAACCCTAAGAGGAACCCTAACCCTAACCCAAACCTAACCATAACCCTAAGCCTAACCCCAACCCGAAACCTAAACTTAACCCTAACCCGAACCCTAACCCTAACCCTAACCCTAACCCTAAACCTAACCCGAATCCAAACCCTAACCCTAACCCAAACCTATCCCTAAACCTAAATCGAACCCTAAGAGGAACCCTAACCCTTACCCTAACCCGAATGCTAACCCTAACCCGACCCTAACCCTAACCCTATCCCTAACCTGAACCCGAACCCGAACCCGAACCCGAAACCTAACCCTAACCCTAACCCTAAACCTAACCCTAACTCAAACACTAAACCTCACCCTAAACCTAAATCGAACCCTAACCCTAACACTAACCCTAACCCGAACCCAAACCCGAGCGCTAACCCGAAACCTAACCCTAACCCTAACCCGAAACCTAACCCTAACCCTAACAGAACCCTACCCCTAACACGAACCCAAACCCGAACACGAACCCAAAATCTAACCAGAACACGAACCCTAACCCGAACCCGAACCCTTACCCTAACCCTAACCCAACCGGAACCCTAACCCGAACCCGAACCCTAACGCAAACCCGAATCCTAACCCTAACCTTAACCCTAACCCGAACACTAACCCTAACCAAACCCTAATCCGAACCCTAACCCTACCCTAACCCGAACCCTAACACTAAACCTAACCCAAACCCAAAGCCAAACACTAACCCTAACCGAAATGTTACCCGAACCCGAACCCTAACCAAAAACCGAACCCGCACCCTATCCCTAACCTTAAACCTAACCCTAACCCGAAGCCGAACCGTAACCTGAACCCTAACCATGACCCTAACCCTAACACTAACACTAACCCTAACCGTAACCCGAACCCGAATCCAAACCCTAACCCTAACCCAAACCTAATCCTAACCCTAAACCTGACCCGAACCCAAATCCTAAACCTCACCCTAACCCTAACCCTAACCTTAACCCTAAACCTAACCCGAACCCAAACCCAAAACCTCACCCTAACCCTAACCCTACCGCTAACCCGAACCCGAAACCTAACCCTAATCCGCACCCGAAACCTAATCAGAACCCTAACCCTACCCCGAACCCGAAGAGTAACCCTAACCCTAACCCGACCATTACCCTAACCCTAACCCTAACCCTAACCCTAACCCGAACCCTAACCCTAACCCGAACCGGAACCCTAACCCTAACCCGAAACCGAACCCTAACCCTAACCCGAACCCGAACCCTAACCCTAACCCGAACCCGAACCCTAAACCTAACCCTAACCCGAACCCGAACCCGAAACCTAACCCTAACCCTAACCCTAAACCTAACCCTAACTCAAACACTAAACCTCACCCTAAACCTAAATCGAACCCTAACCCGAACCCTAACCCGAACCCGAACCCTAACCCTAACCCGAACACTAACCCAGAACCTAACCCTAACCCTAACCCTAACCCTAACCGGAAACCTAACCCTAACCCTAACCCTAACACGAACCCTAACCCTAAACCCTAAACCTAACCCTAACCCTAACCCGAACCTGAACCCGAACCCGAACCCGAACCCAAACCCGAACCCGAAACCTAACCCTAACCCTAACCCTAACCCAAACACTAACCCGAACCCTAAAACGAACCCTAACCCTAACCCTAACCCTAACCCGATCCCTAATGCGGAACCTAACCCTAACCCTAACCCTAACCAGAAACCTAACCCTAACCCTAACCCTAACCCGAACACTAATGCGGAACCTAACCCTAACCATAAGCCTAACCCTAACTAGAAACCTAACCCTAACCCTAACCCTAACCCGAACCCTAACCCTAACCCGAACCCGAACCCTAACTCCTACCCGAACCCTAACCCGAAACCTAACCCGAACCCTAACCCTAACCCTATCCTAACCCTAACCCGAAACCGAACCCTAACCCGAACCCTAACCCTAACCCTAACCCTAAACCTACCCGAACCCTAACCCTAACCCTAACCCTAACCCGAACCCTAACCCTAACCCTAACCCTAACCCTAACCCTAACCCTAAACCGACCCTAAACCTAACCCTAACACTAACCCTAACCCTAACCCTAACCGTAACCCTAACCGTAACCCTAACCCGAAACCTAACCCTAACCCGACCCTAAGCCTAACCCTAACCCGAACCCTAACGCTAACCCAAACACTAACCCTAACCCTAACCCTAACCCTAACCCTAACCCGAACCCGAACCCTAACCCTAACCCTAACCCTAACCCAAACCCTAAACCGAACCCTAACCGTAACCCTAACCCTAAACCGAACCCTAACCCAAACCCTAACCCGAATCCTAACCCTAACCCGAAACCTAACCCTAACCCTAACCTGAAACCTAACCCAAACCCTAAGCCTAACTCTAAACCTAACCCTAACCCTAAACCGAAACTGAACCCGAACCCTAACCCGAACCCGAACCCGACCCTAACCCTAACCCTAACCCGAACCCTAACGCTAACCCAAACCCTAACCCTAACCCTAACCCTAACCCGAACCCTAACCCTAACCCGAAAACTAACATTAACCCGAACCCGAAACCGAACGCGAACCCGAAACCTAACCCTAACTCGAACCTGAACCCGAACCCGAACACTAACCCGAACCCGAAAACGAACCCGAACCCGTACACGAACCCGAACCCGAACCAGAAATCGAACCCTAACCCTAACCCTGACCCTAAACCCTAACCCGAACCCTAACCCGAACCCGAACCCGAACACTAACCCTAACCCTAAACCCTAACCCGAACTCTAACCCGAACCCGAAACCTAAACCTAACCCGAACCCTAACCCAAAAGCACAGGGACGAGTAGAGGGGCTTAAACCATGCCTGGGCAATGTTGTTTCTTACACCTGGGTGTGTGGCATTTTGTGTACCTGGCTACCACCCCTTGGGATAGGTTTTCCACAGCAAGAGCATATTGTTCATCGGAAGCCGTTTTGGCCCCAGGGTGTCTCCGGGCTGTGTTCCTTGGGGTGAACTCCTGCTAGCAAAATCGCCGTGATGAGGGAAGGGCTCAGACTGTGCCTGGGCCCTGTGGTCTCTTCCAGGTCAGTGTAGGGCCTTTCCTTCACCTTGCCACAGGCACTTGTGAGCATGTCTGCATGTGGGGAAAGACTTTCTCGGGGGAGGCCGGTTTTTGTCAAACGGGTCCCAGTGCTCTGCTCCTCTCTTTTCACTCCTGCTGCCAGAAGCCCAGGGAGGATGGGAGGGCTTAGAACATGGCTGGGCACTGTGGTTTCTTCCAGAGAAGGGGATGGCATTTGCATTACCTTGCCACCAGCCCTTGGGATAGGGTCTGCACCTCAGGAAAACTGTTTCCGTGCGAAGCCAGCTCTTTGCCCAACGGGTCTCAGGGCCGTCACCCTCAGGTGTCCCTCCGGCTCCCCAAAGCACAGGGACGAGGTGAGGGCCTAGACCATGCCTGGGCTATGTTGTTTCTTTCACCTGGGTGTGTTGCATTTTGTGTAGCTGGCTACCACCCCTTGGGATAAGTTTTCCACAGCAAGAGCATATTGTTCGTCGGAAGCCGTTTTGGCCCCAGGGGGTCTCTGGGCTGGGTTCATTGGGGTTGTACTCTTGCTAGGAAAACCACAGGGATGCGGGAAGGGAGCAGACTGTGCCTGGGCCCTGTGGTCCCTTCAGGTCAGTGTAGGGCCTTTCCTTCACCTTGCCACAGGCACCAGGGAGCAGGTCTGCACGAGGGGAAAGACTTTCTCGGGGGAGGCCGGTTTTTGTCAAACGGGTCCCAGTGCTGTGCTCCTCTCTTTTCACTCCTGCTGCCAGAAGCCCAGTGAGGATGGGAGGGCCTAGCACATGGCTGGGCACTGTGGTTTCTTCCATAGAAGTGGATGGCATTTGCTTTCCCTTGCCACAACCACTTGTGAGCGGGTCTGCACCTCAGGAAAACTGTTTCCGTGGGAAGCCGGCTTTTTGCCCAACGGGTCTCAGGGCCGTGGGCCTCGGGTGTGCCTCCGGGACCCTAAAGCACAGGGACGAGGTCAGGGCCTAGACCATGCCTGGGCAATGTTGTTTCTTACACCTGGGTGTGTGGCATTTTGTGTAGCTGGCTACCACCCCTTGGGATAGGTTTTCCACAGCAAGAGCATATTGTTCCTCGGAAGCCGTTTTGGCCCCAGCTGGTCTCTGGGCTGGTTTCGTTGGGGTTGAACTCCTGCTAGCAAAACCGCCGGGATGAGGGAAGGGCTGAGACTGTGCCTTTGCCCTGTGGTCTCTTCCAGGTCAGTGTAGGGCCTTTCCTTCACCTTGCCACAGGCACTTGGGAGCATGTCTGCACGTGGAGAAAGACTTTCTCGGTGGAACCCGGTTTTGGTCAAACGGGTCCCAGTGCTGTGCTCCTCTCTTTTCACTCCTGCTGCCAGAAGCCAAGTGAGGTGGGAGGGCTTAGCACATGGCTGGGCACTGTGGTTTCTTCCAGAGAAGTGGATGACATTTGCTTTCCCTTGCCAAACCACTTGTGAGAGGGGCTGCACCTCAGCAAAACTGTTTCCGTGGGAAGCCAGCTTTTTGCCCAACGGGTCTCAGGGCCATGGGCCTCGGGTGTCCCTCCGGCTCCCCAAAGCACAGGGACGAGGTGAGGGCCTAGACCATGCCTGGGCTATGTTGTTTCTTTCACCTGGGTGTGTTGCATTTTGTGTAGCTGGCTACCACCCCTTGGGATAGGTTTTCCACAGAAAGAGCATATTGTTCCTCGGAAGCCGATTGGCCCCAAGGGTCTCCGGGCTGTGTTCATTGGGGTTCAACTCCTACTAGCAAAAGGGCCGGGATGAGGAAAGGGCTCAAACTGTGCTTCGGCCCTGTGGTCTCTTCCAGGTCAGTGTAGGGACTTTCCTTCCCCTGCCACAGGCACTTGGGAGCATGTCTGCACGTGGAGAAAGACTTTGTCGGGGGAGGCCAGTTTTTGTCAAACGGGTCCCAGTGCTGTGCTCCTCTCTTTTCACTCCTGCTGCCTGAAGCCCAGTGAGGATGGGAGGGCTTAGCACATGGCTGGGCACTGTGGTTTCTTCCAGAGAAGTGGATGGCATTTGCTTTCCCTTGCCACAACCACTTGTGAGAGTGTCTGCACCTCAGGAAAACTGTTTCCGTGGGAAGCCGGCTTTTTGCCCAACGGGTCTCAGGGCCGTGGGCCTCGGGTGTGCCTCCGGGACCCCAAAGCACAGGGACGAGGTGAGGGCCTAGACCATGCCTGGGCAATGTTGTTTCTTACACCTGGGTGTGTGGCATTTTGCGTAGCTGGCTACCACCCCTTGGGATAGGTTTTCCACAGCAAGAGCATATTGTTCCTCGGAAGCCGTTTTGGCCCCAGCTGGTCTCTGGGCTGGTTTCGTTGGGGTTGAACTCCTGTTAGCAAAACCGCCGGCATGAGGGAAGGGTTTAAACTTTGCCTGGGCCCTGTCGTCTCTTCCAGGTCAGTGTAGGGCCTTTCCTTCCCCTGCCACAGGCACTTGGGAGCATGTCTGCATGTGGAGAAAGACTTTCTCGGGGGAGGCCGGTTTGTGTCAAACGGGTTCCAGTGCTGTGCTCCTCTCTTTTCACTCCTGTTGCCAGAAGCCCAGTGAGGATGGGAGGGCTTAGCACATGGCTGGGCACTGTGGTTTCTTCCAGAGAAGTGGATGGCATTTGCTTTCCCTTGCCACAACCACTTGTGAGAGGGTCTGCACCTCAGGAAAACTGTTTCCGTGGGAAGCCGGCTTTTTGCCCAACGGGTCTCAGGGTCGTGGGCCTCGGGTGTCCCTCCGGCTCCCCAAAGCACCGGGACGAGGTGAGGGGCCTAGACCACGCCTGGGCAATGTTGTTTCTTACACCTGGGTGTGTGGCATTTTGTGTAGCTGGCTACCACCCCTTGGGATAGGTTTCCCACCGCAAGAGCATATTGTTCGTCGGAAGCCGTTTGCGCCCCCCGAGGGTGTTCGGGCTGGGTTCGTTGGGGTTGAACTCCTGCTAGCAAAACCGCCGGGATGAGGGAAGGGCTCAGACTGTGCCTGGGCCCTGTGGTCTCTTCCAGGTCAGTGTAGGGCCTTTCCTTCACCTTCCCACAGGCACTTGGGAGCGTGTCTGCACGTGGAGAAAGACTTTCTCGGGGGAGGCCGGTTTTTGTCAAACGGGTCTGAGTGCTGTGCTCCTCTCTTTTCACTCCTGCTGCCAGAAGCCCAGTGAGGTGGGAGGGCTTAGCACATGGCTGGGCACTGTGGTTTCTTCCAGAGAAGTGGATGGCATTTGCTTTCCCTTGCCACAACCACTTGTGAGAGGGTCTGCATCTCAGGAAAACTGTTTCCGTGGGAAGCCGGCTTTTTGCCCAACGGGTCTCAGGGACGTGGTCCTCGGGTGTCCCTCCGGCTCCCCAAAGCACAGGGACGTGGTGAGGGGCCTAGACAATGCCTGGGCAATGTTGTTTCTTACACCTGGGTGTGTGGCATTTTGTGTAGCTGGCTACCACCCCTTGAGATAGGTTTTCCACAGCAAGAGCATATTGTTCGTCGGAAGCCGTTTGGGCCCCAGGTTGTCTCCAAGCTGGGTTCGTTGGCGTTGAACTCCTGCTAGGAAAACCGCCGGGATGAGGGAAGGGCTCAGACTGTCCCTGGGCCCTGTGGTCTCTTCCAGGTCAGTGTAGGGCCTTTCCTTCACCTTCCCACAGGCACTTGGGAGCGTGTCTGCACGTGGAGAAAGACTTTCTCGGGGGAGGCCGGTTTTTGTCAAACGGGTCCCAGTGCTGTGCTCCTCTCTTTTCACTCCTGTTGCCAGTAGCCCAGTGAGGTGAGAGGGCTTAGCACATGGCTGGGCACTCTGGTTTCTTCCACAGAAGTGGATGGCATTTTCTTTCCCTTGCCACAACCACTTGTGAGAGGGTCTGCACCTCAGCAAAACTGTTTCCGTGGGAAGCCAGCTTTTTGCCCATCGGGTCTCAGGGCCATGGGCCTCGGGTGTCCCTCCGGCTCCCCAAAGCACAGGGACGAGGTGAGGGCCTAGACCATGCCTGGGCTATGTTGTTTCTTTCACCTGGGTGTGTTGCATTTTGTGTAGCTGGCTACCACCCCTTGGGATAGGTTTTCCACAGAAAGAGCATATTGTTCCTCGGAAGCCGTTTTGGCCCCAGGGGGTCTCCGGGCTGGGTTCGTTGGGGTTGAACTCCTGCTAGCAAACTCGCCGGAATGAGGGAAGGGCTCAGACTGTGCCTGGGCCCTGTGGTCTCTTCCAGGTCAGTGTAGGGACTTTCCTTCACCTTGCCACAGGCACTTGGGAGCATGTCTGCACGTGGGGAAAGACTTTCTCAGGGAACGCCGGATTTTGTCAAACGGGTCCCAGTGCTGTGCTCCTCTCTTTTCACTCCTGCTGCCAGAAGCCCAGTGAGGATGGGAGGGCTTAGCACATGGCTGGGCACTGTGGTTTCTTCCAGAGATGTGGATGGCATTTGCTTTCCCTTGCCACAACCACTTGTGAGAGGGTCTGCACCTCAGGAAAACTGTTTCCGTGGGAAGCCGGCTTTTTGCCCAACGTGTCTCAGGGCCGTGGGCTTCGGGTGTCCCTCCGGCTCCCCAAAGCACAGGGACGAGGTGAGGGGCCTAGACCTAGCCTGGGCAATGTTGTTTCTTACACCAGGGTATGTGGCATTTTGTGTAGCTGGCTACCACCCCTTGATATAGGTTTTCCACAGCAAGAGCATATTGCTCTTCGGAAGCCGTTTGGGCCCCCCGAGGTGTTAGGGCTGGGTTCGTTGGGGTTGAACTCCTGCTAGCATAACCGCTGGGATGAGGGAAGGGCTCAGACTGTGCCTGGGCCCTGTGGTCTCTTCCAGGTCAGTGTAGGGCCTTTCCTTCACCTTGACACAGGCACTTGGGAGCATGTCTGCACGTGGGGGAAGACTTTCTCGGGGGAGGCCGGTTTGTCAAACGGGTCCCAGTGCTGTGCTCCTCTCTTTTCACTCCTGCTGCCAGAAGCCCAGTGAGATTGGGAGGGCCTAGCACATGGCTGGGAACTGTGGTTTCTTCCATAGAAGTGGAAGGCATTTGCTTTCCCTTGCCACAACCACTTGTGAGAGGGTCTGCACCTCAGGAAAACTGTTTCCGTGGAAATCCGGCTTTTGGCCCAACGGGTCTCAGGGCCGTGGGCCTCGGGTGTCCCTCCGGCTCTCCAAAGCACAGGGACGAGGTGAGGGGCCTAGACCATGCCTTGGCAATGTTGTTTCTTACACGTGGGTGTGTGACATTTCGTGTAGCTGGCTACCACTCTTTCGGATAGGTTTTCCACAGCAAGAGCATATTGTTCATCAGAGGCCGTTTGGGCCCCCGGGGGTCTCCGGGCTGGGTTCGTTGGGGTTGAACTCCTGCTAGCAAAAGCGCCGGGATGAGGGAAGGGCTCAGACTGTGCCTGGGCCCTGTGGTCTCTTCCAGGTCAGTGTAGGGATTTTCCTTGCCCTGCCACAGACACTTGGGAGCATGTCTGCACGTGGAGAAAGACTTTCTCGGGGGAGGCCTGTTTTTGTCAAACGGGTCCCAGTGCTGTGCTCCTCTCTTTTCACTCGTGCTGCCAGAAGCCCAGTGAGGATGGGAGGGCTTAGCACATAGCTGGGCACTGTGGTTTCTTCCAGAGAAGTGGATGGCATTTGCTTTCCCTTGCCACAACCACTTGTGAGAGGGTCTGCACCTCAGGAAAACTGTTTCCGTGGGAAGCCGGGTTTTGCCGAACGGGTCTCAGGGCCGTGGGCCTCGGGTGTCCGCCGGCTCCCCAAAGCACAGGGACGAGGTGAGGGCCTAGACCATGCCTGTGCAATGTTGTTTCTTACACCTGGGTGTGTGGCATTTTGTGTAGCTGGCTACTACCCCTTGGGATAGGTTTTCCACAGCAAGAGCATATTGTTCGTCGGAAGCCGTTTTGGCCCCAGGGGGTCTCCGGGCTGGGTTCATTGGGGTTGTACTCTTGCTAGCAAAACCACCGGGATGCGGGAAGGGAGCAGACTGTGCCTGGGCCCTGTGGTCTCTTCCAGGTCAGTGTAGGGCCTTTATTCACCTTGCCACAGGCACCAGGGAACAGGTCTGCACGAGGGGAAAGACTTTCTCGGGGGAGGCCGGTTTTTGTAAAATGGGTCCCAGTGCTGTGCTCCTCTCTTTTCACTCCTGCTGCCAGAAGCCCAGTGAGGATGGGAGGGCCTAGCACATGGCTGGGCACTGTGGTTTCTTCCATGGAAGTGGATGGCATTTGCTTTCTCTTGCCACAACCACTTGTGAGAGGGTCTGCACCTCAGGAAAACTGTTTCCGTGGGAAGCCGGCTTTTTGCCCAATGCGTCTCAGGGCCGTGGGCCTCGGGTGTGCCTCCGGGTCCCCAAAGCACAGGGACGAGGTGAGGGGCCTAGACCATGCCTGGGCAATGGTGTTTCCTACACCTGGGTGTGTGGCATTTTGTGTAGCTGGCTACCACCCCTTGGGATAGGTTTTCCACAGCAAGAGCATATTTTTCCTCGGAAGCCGTTTTGGCCCCAGCTGGTCTCTGGGCTGGTTTCGTGGGGTGAACTCCTGTTAGCAAAAGCGCCGGCATGAGGGAAGGGCTCAAACTGTGCCTGGGCCCTGTGGTCTCTTCCAGGTCAGTGTTGGGCCTTTCCTTCTCCTGCCACAGGCACTTGGGAGCATTTCTGCACGTGGAGAAAGACTTTCTCGGGGGAGGCCGGTTTTTGTCAAATGGGTCTGAGTGCTGTGCTCCTCTCTTTTCACTCCTGCTGCCAGAAGCCCAGTGAGATTGGGAGGGCCTAGCACATGGCTGGGAACTGCGGTTTCTTCCAGAGAAGTGGAAGGCATTTGCTTTCCCTTGCCACAACCACTTGTGAGAGGGTCTGCACCTCAGGAAAACTGTTTCCGTGGGAAGCCGGCTTTTTGCCCAATGGGTCTCAGGGCCGTGGGCCTCGGGTGTCCCTCCGGCTCTCCAAAGCACAGGGACGAGGTGAGGGGCCTAGACCATGCCTTGGTAATGTTGTTTCTTACACGTGGGTGTGTGACATTTTGTGTAGCTGGCTACTACTCCTTCAGATAGGTTTTCCACAGCAAGAGTATATTGTTCTTTGGAAGCCGTTTTGGCCCCAGGGGTTCTCAGGGCTGGGGTCATTGGGGTTGAACTAGGGCTAGCAAAATCTCCAGGATGAGGGAAGGGCTCAGACTGTGTCTGGGCCCTGTGGTCTCTTCCAGGTCAGCGTAGGGCCTTTCCTTCACCTTGCTACAGGCACTTGGGAGCATGTCTGCACGTGGGGAAAGACTTTCTCGGGGGAGGCCGGTTTTTATCAAACGGGTCCCAGTGCTGTGCTCCTCTCTTTCACTCCTGCTGCCAGAAGCCCAATGAGGATGGGAGGGCTTAGCACATGGCTGGGCACTGTGGTTTCTTCCAGAAAAGTGGATAGCATTTGCTTTCCCTTGCCAGAACCACTTGTGAGAGGGTCTGCACCTCAGGAAAACTGTTTCCGTGGGAAGCCAGCTTTTTGCCCAACGGGTCTCAGGGCCGTGGGCCTCGGGTGTGACTCTGGCTCTCCAAAGCACAGGGACGAGGTGAGGGGCCTAGACCATGCCTGGGCAATGTAGTTTCTTACACCTGAGTGTGTGGCATTTTGTGTAGCTGGCAACCACCCCTTGGGATAGGTTTTCCACAGCAAGAGCATATTGTTCGTCAGAAGCCGTTTGGGCCCCAGGGGGTCTCCGGGCTGGGTTCGTTGGGGTTGAACTCCTGCTAGCAAAAGCGCCGGGATGAGGGAAAGGCTCAGACTGTGCCTGGGCCCTGTGGTCTCTTCCAGGTCAGTGTAGGGATTTTCCTTGCCCTGCCACAGGCACTTGGGAGCATGTCTGCACGTGGAGAAAGACTTTCTCGGGGGAGGCCTGTTTTTGTGAAACGGGTCCCAGTGCTGTGCTCCTCTCTTTTCACTCCTGCTGCCAGAAGCCCAGGGAGGATGGGAGGGCTTAGCACATGGCTGGGCACTGTGGTTTCTTCCAGAGAAGTGGATGGCATTTGCTTTCCCTTGCCACAACCACTTGTGAGAGGGTCTGCACCTCAAGAAAACTGTTTCCGTGGGAATCCGGATTTTTGCCGAACGGGTCTCAGGGCCGTGGGCCTCGGGTGTCCCTAGGGCTCCCCAAAGCACAGGGACGAGGTGATGGGCCTACACCATGCCTGGGCATTGTTGTTTCTTACACGTGGGTGTGTGACATTTTGTGTAGCTGGCTACCACCCCTGCGTATAGGTTTTCCATAGCAAGAGCATATTGTTCCTCAGAAGCCGTTCTGGCCCCACGGGGTCTCCGGGCAGGGTTCGTAGGGGTTGAACTCCGTCTAGCAAAACCGCCGGGATGAGGGAAGGGCTCAGACTGTGCCTGGTCCCTGTGGTCTCTTCCAGGTCAGTGTAGGGCCTGTACTTCACCTTGCCACAGGCACTCGGGAGCATGTCTGCACGTGGGGAAGACCTTCTCGGGGGAGACCGGTTTTTGTCAAACGGGTCCCAGTGCTGTGCTCCTCTCTTTTCACTCCTGCTGCCAGAAGCCCAGTGAGGATGGGAGGGCCGAGCACATGGCTGGGCACTGTTGTTTCTTCCATAGAAGTGGATGGCATTTGCATTCCCTTGCCACAACCACTTGTGAGAGGGTCTGCACCTCAGGAAAACTGTTTCCGTGGGAAGCCGGCTTTTTCCCAACGGGTCTCAGGGCCGTGGCCTCGGGTGTCCCTCCGGCTCCCCAAAGCACAGGGACGAGGTGAGGGGCCTAGACCTAGCCTGGGCAATGTTGTTTCTTACACGTGGGTGTGTGACATTTTGTGTAGCTGGCTACCACCCCTTGATATAGGTTTTCCACAGCAAGAGCATATTGCTCGTCGGAAGCCGTTTGGGCCCCCCGAGGTGTTAGGGCTGGGTTCGTTGGGGTTGAACTCCTGGTAGCATAACCGCCGGGATGAGGGAAGGGCTCAGACTGTGCCTGGGCCCTGTGGTCTCTTCCAGGTCAGTGTAGGGCCTTTCCTTCACATTGCCCCAGGCACTTGGGAGCATGTCTGCACGTGGGGGAAGACTTTCTCGGGGGAGGCCGGTTTTTGTCAAACGGGTCCCAGTGCTGTGCTCCTCTCTTTTCACTCCTGCTGCCAGAAGCCCAGTGAGATTGGGAGGGCCTAGCACATGGCTGGGAGCTGTGGTTTCTTCCATAGAAGTGGAAGGCATTTGCTTTCCCTTGCCACAACCACTTGTGAGAGGGTCTGCACCTCAAGAAAACTGTTTCCGTGGGAAGCTGTTTTTTTGCCGAACGGGTCTCAGGGCCGTGGGCCTCGGGTGTCCCTCCGGCTCCCAAAGCACAGGGACGAGGTGAGGGGCTTAGACCATGCCTGGGCAATGTTGTTTCTTACACCTGGGTGTGTGGCATTTTGTGTAGCTGGCTACCACCCCTTGGGATAGGTTTTCCACAGCGAGAGCATATTGCTCGTCAGAAGCCGTTTTTTCCCCAGAGGGTCTCCGTGCTGGGTTCGTTCGTGTTGAAGTCCTGCTGGCAAAACCGCCGGGATGAGGTAAGGGCTCAGACGGTGCCTGGGCACAGTGGTCTCTTACCCGACCCGTACCCTAACTGGAACCCAAACCCTATACCCTGACCCAGACCCTGACCCTGATCCTGACCATTACCCTGACCCTAACCTGAACCCTAACCCTAAACCTAACCCCTAACCCTAACCCTAAACCTAACCTCATTCCTAACCATAACCCTAACCCGAACCCTAATCCTAAACTTTAACCTAGCCATAACCGAAACCCTAACCCGAACCCAAACCCTAACCAGAAACCTAACCTTAACCCTAACCCTACCCGAACTCAAACCCGAAACCTAACTCGAACCTAACCCTAAACCTAACCTAATCCTAACCCTTACCCTAACCCTTACTCGAACCCTATCCTGAACCGTAACCCAAACCCTAACCCAAACCCTAACCCTAACCCTAATGCTAACCCAAACCCTAACCTTAACATGAACCTGAACCCGAAACCTAACCCTAACCCTAACCCTAACCCTAACCCTAACCCTAATTCGAACCTAACCCTAAACCTAACCTAATCCTAACCCTTACCCTAACCCTTACTCGAACCCTATCCTGAACCGTAACCCAAACCCTAACCCAAACCCTAACCCTAACCCTAACGCTAACCCAAACCCTAACCTTAACATGAACCTGAACCCGAAACCTAACCCTAACCCTAACCCTAACCCTAACCCGAAACCTAACCCGAACGCGAACTCTAACCCTGACCCGAACGTGAACCCGAAACCTGTCCCGAACACCGAACCCGAAACTATAACCCTAACCCTACCCTACCAGAAAACTAACCCTAACCCTAAAACTAATCCGAACCCTAACACAAACCCGAACCCTAGCCCTAAACTGAACCCTCACCCGAACCCTGATCCTAACCCGAAACTGAACCCTAACCCTAACCCTAACCCTAACCTGATCCCTAACCATAAACATAACCCGAACCCTAATCCTAAACTGAACCCTAGCCATAACCCAAACTCTAACCCTAACACGTACCCTAACCAGAACCCTAACCCTAACCCTAACCCTAACACTAAACCTGATCCTAACCCGAAACTGAACCCTAACCCTAACCCGAACCCTAACCCTAACCTGAACCCGAACCCTAACTCCTACCCTAACCCTAACCCGTATCCTAACCCTAACCCTAACACTAACCCAAACCCGAACCCTAAACCTAACCCTAACCCTAACCCTAACCCGAACCCGAACCCTAAACCTAACCCGAAACCTAACCCGAACCCAGCCCTAAACCTAACCCTAACCCTACCCTAAACCTAACTCGAACCCTAACCCTAAACCTAACCCGAACCCTAACCCGAACCCTAACTCTAACCCTAATCCTAAGCCGAACATTAACCCTAACC